>NC_041391.1:310315132-310327200 GCF_002162155.2 Triticum dicoccoides
CAAGCAGCAGTAGGAGTATTATCTCTCCGGAGAGCTCCGAAGCTGGGTAAACTGCTCGTGTGCTTCGCCTCGATCCGCTCTTCGTGCGATCTCCGCCCCCCGCCGAACCGAAAGGGGCTCGGTCCGCCGGCCCCATAGGTGTTCGTGGATCAGTTTCCCCGACATCTTTGGCGCGCCAGGTAGGGGGCGTCGAGGTCGTGTGAACCTGATCCAGCGTTCACGCGAGCTAGATCTTCATCTTCTACATCGACATGCCACCAAAGAAGAAGGCTTCGGAGGCAGCTGTTCCGTCCGCGTCGATCCCACCGCCACCGGAGCAAATGGGTGGTGGGGTAGATGCCGGCGGAAGAACGGACATCGACGAGGGAGCCCACGGTGCTGCCAGGTCCAAGGACAAGGCCGCGCAGACCTCGGCGTCCATACATGCACCACGCCCATCTCAGGAGGCGCAGGACCGACAACGTCATGGTATTCGCAGTACCATACGTTTGTTGGACCAAGATCGAGCTGGTGGGTCTCGGAGTGCTCGAGACCAGCATGCACGCCAACATACTGGCACGAGCGAGACACGGTCGCCTGGACGGGATACTGCTCCTTCTAACATAGTTAGAAGTCCGAGCATATCCCGCTCCTCGCGCCGTTGGCCACTACCGCCCACCACTCCAGCAGAAGCTTTGGCACGAGCTCAACTGCTCCTGGATTACCCTCCAATGGCGGACAAGATCGATGAATGGAGGGCCACCATTCAGAGTCTCATCGGCTATGCCAACAGCGACACTCCGCGACAGCCTAGTACATCGCTGCCGCGGCAAGACTGCCAGGCACGAGCCGATGGCGACGAAGCTGGTGGGGGTGCAACCACCATGCACTCCCCACCCCGAAGGCCAAGATCGCCGACTCGCCAGATCCACCTCGACAGCGACTCCACCGCATCATCAGATCCACGAGCTCGTTGCGATCAGCGCCAAATTCTTCACGAACGACAGCAAGAAGACGCTCGTACTCGCATCGAGCGCCAAAGAGAAGCGCGACGTCAATCAGACCAGCGCGCTGGGCCCTCTGTCGACATGCATGCGCTAGGGGAACCAGGCGACTTGCCGTACGCGGTAGGTTGCCCTGCGTTCACTCGTGAGCTGCGGCGAGTCCAGTGGCCCAGCACGAAGAATTTCAAGCCAGATGTACCAGAGAAGTACGACGGCAAGTCACATCCGTCGGAGTTCCTCAGCATCTACACCATCGCGGTGCAAGCTATCGGGGGGCGGGACGACAAGATCCTTGCCAACTACATCCCGCTGGTGCTCAAGCCCAACGTCAGATCCTGGCTCATGCACTTGCCGGACAACTCCATATCCTCTTGGGCAGATCTATGCCATCAGTTTGTCGGCGCCTTTACAGGCGGCCACAAACCTCATGGCCAAGAGAGTGACCTTCATCTGCTCGCCCAGAAGGAGGGAGAGCCCCTGCGCAAGTACATTCAGAGATTCAGCCGCATACAGCATAACATCCCAGATGTCCACCCTGCCGCGGTAATCAGCGCGTTCCATCAGAACATGCGAAACCGCAGGATGCGGGAGGAAATGGCGATGTGCAAGATTAGAGGCGTCAGCGAACTATATGCCCTGGCCGACAAGTGCGCACGTGCTGAGGAAGGGAGGAAACTCCCCGGAGGGAATGCAGAAGCAGGAGGATCTGATAGTGACGATGCTGCCCCGACAAAGAAAAACCGGCGGCGGAACAACAGGAAAAAGAAAGGCAAAGATGTGCTAGTCGTTGAGCAGTCCGGCAACGGAAGTGGCGCCAAGAAAGCCAAAGCTGGTAGCTCCGGCAAGGAGATTGCCGCAGGCACCAACTACCAGGCTGTGGCGGTCACGGACAATTAGGACGGCACCAACAAGCAATACTGCAAGATCCACCGCACCAAGGGCCATGATCTCCAGAGCTGCAAGAAGGTCGAGCAGCTTGTCGAGCAGCAAAAGGCGGAATACGAGCGATGCGACAAGGAGAAGGCCCAGGAAGGTGCTGGAGGAGTCAACAAGAAACGCCCCGGCCGGGGAGGATGCCGCGGCAAGGCCAAGCAGCGGCAAGGAGACAGACCTCCCCGCGGCCGCGACAAGGATGAAGATGACGATGACGATGAAGATATGGATGATGACGAGACTGATGAGCAGGAGTTCCAGAAAGCCATAGAGGTCATGTGCGTTGACGGCGGTGCTTCTCTGCATACTTCACACCGCCAGCTCAAGCAGTGGGTGCGGGAAGTCAATGCGGCAGAACCACCCGTCGAGTCACGCAAGCCTCTGAAATGGTCCAGCACGCCTATCATCTTTGATATTGAGGACCACCCTGATCGCATAACTGCGGTCGGGTGCTTGCCGATGTTGGTTTCACCAACTATCCGCAACCTCAAGGTCACTAAGATGCTATTTGACGGCGGGGCCGGCTTGAACCTGATCTCCTCCGCGGTACTCCAGAAACTCCAGATCCCTGACAGCAAGCTCGAAGAGACCGGCACATTCCAAGGAATCAATCCGGGAAGGAGCAAGCCAAAGGGGAAGATCACGTTGCCGGTGACATTTGACAGCGAGTTAAACTTCAGGACTGAGAGGGTCACTTTTGACGTTGCTGACTTTCCATTGCCTTACAATGGGATACTCGACCGTCCAGCACTCGCCAAATTCATGGCAGCCTCTCACTATGCATACAACATGCTAAAGATGCCAGGCCCGATAAGTGTCATCTCTGTCCCTGGCGACAAGAAGGATGCTCTTATCTGCGCCGACAAGATCTACCGGGAAGCAGCAGCCGCAACGGATCGCAAGTCACGTGCCGCTGAAGCTCCCGGGGGGAAGAAAAAGACCAAGTCCGGCAAGAGTTCTGATGCCCACTACGGCAAGCGCACCTCTTCGGAGTGCTGCGCTACCGTCGAGGACGCACCATTGAGCTCCACCAGCAAGTGTAAGAAGACAATGGCGGCTCCACCAGAGACCAAGAAGGTGTCCGCCAAGGAGGACGGCACTGGTGTTACCTTCACCATCAGTGCCACTCTCGACCCTAAATAGGAAAGCGCGCTCGTTGCTTTCCTGCGGGCGAACGTCGACGTGTTTGCATGGCAACCGTCTGACATCCTCGGCGTTCCCAGGAAAGTAATCAAGCACCATCTTGCCGTCTGTCCTCATGCGCGGCCCGTCAAGCAGAAAGTCAGGAAGCAGGTGGTGGAGCACCAAGAATTCATCACAGAAGAAATCAAGAAATTGGAAGCAGCAGGCCTTGTCAGAGGAGTGCTCCATCCTACGTGGTTGGCCAACCCTGTAGTCGTGCGCAAGGCTAACGGGAAATGGAGGCTTTGTATCGACTTTACCGATGTCAATAAAGCTTGTCCCAAAGACCCATTTCCCTTGCCGCGCATCGACCAGATTGTTGACTCCACGGCCGGATGTGACTTTCTCTCATTTCTTGATGCATACTCAGGATACCATCAGATCTTCATGGCAGAAGAGGATGAGGAGAAAACCGCATTCATCACCCCATGTGGCACATACTGTTTCGTACGAATGCCTTTCAGTTTAAAGAATGATGGTTCAACATTTGCAAGAGTAGTCCGTGATGCTTTTGAGCCGCAAATGCATAGAAATGTGGAAGCCTACTTGGATGACATAGTGGTCAAGAGCAAGGACAAGGCGACTCTGATTCAAGATTTAGACGAAACCTTTGCAAATCTGCGCAAGATCAACCTCAAGCTTAACCCCGCGAAGTGTGTGTTTGGAGTCCCCTCCGGCAAGCTTCTCGGGTTCTTCGTGTCTCAGCGGGGAATTGAAGCTAATCCCGACAAGATCAAGGCTATTGAGCAGATTGAAGCACCAAAGCGCGTCAAGGATGTACGAAGACTTGTCGGTTGCGTGGCTGCTCTCAGCAGGTTTATCTCTAGATCTGCTGAGCGCGCCCTGCCGTTTTTCAAAATATTGAAAAAGGCAGGTCCAATGAAATGGACTCCGGAGGCGGAGGCTGCGCTGTAGGACATGAAGAGATACCTGTCCTCCACTCCAACACTTGTCGCACCTAAGCCACAAGAGAAGTTGCTGCTATATATAGCAGCAACCAATCAAGTGGTTAGTGTTGCGTTAGTAGCGGAGAGGGAGGCGGATGATGAGCCAGCAACCATGGTAGATGCATCCAGCGACAAGCAGGGGACTTCACCGGCAAGCTCTGGTCCCGACAAAGATGGATCTGCGCAGGCGCGTGAGAAGATGCAGAAAAGAATGGTGCAGCGCCCGTTTTGCTTTTTCAGTTCCCTTCTGCAGGGGGCTAGGTCAAGGTACTCTGGTGTGCAGAAATTGCTTTTCAGCCTTCTCATGGCCTCGAGAAAGCTGCGCCATTACTTCCAAGCACATGAGATCACAGTCGTCACTCGTTTTCCGCTCAATTGGATACTGCAAAATCCAGAAGCAACAGGCAGGATTGTCGAGTGGGCACTGGAACTGTCAAGCTTTGGCCTCAAGTTTGAGAGCACTTCAACTATCCAAAGCAGGGCATTGGCGGAGTTCATAGCAGAATGGACGCCAACACAAGATGAAGAAATTCCAGAAACGAGCATCCCCGTCGAGGAAGCAAGCAAAGAGTGGCTGATGTACTTTGATGGTGCCTTCTCGCTGCAAGGCGCCGGTGCGGGCGTGCTACTTGTCACACCCACCGGAGAGCACCTCAAGTACGTATTCCAGATGCACTTTCCCAAGGAGCAAGCAACGAACAATACAGCAGAGTATGAAGGCTTGCTTGCCGGTCTCAGGATCGCAGCAGACCTTGGGATCAAGAAGCTCATTGTCAGGGGTGACTCACAGCTTGTCGTCCGCCAAGTAAACAAGAATTATCAGAGTCCGTTGGTGGAAGCTTACGTTGATGAAGTGAGAAAGCTAGAAGAGCACTTTGACGGCCTACAGATGGAACATGTTCCAAGAGCTCAGAACGACATTGCCGATGGTCTGTCAAAGTGCGTCGCGCTTAAGTTACCTGTGGAACCATGGATCTTTGTGCTCAAGCTGACTCAACCATCTGTAACGCCATCAATTGGACAGGGCAAGAAGAGGAAGTTGATTTCAGGTGACTATTTTCCGACAGAGCTCCCCGAAGCCGCCGCCAAGAAGGTCATCAAAATCAACACCAAGGGTGCTGAGGAGCAGTCTGCTCCGGCAAGCCCTAGGGTTTGTTCCGTTGAAGCAGACGCTCCCGACAAGTTTTTCCCTGGCAAGCTTGCCGGGGAACGTCAAGCTCCGGCTAAGCCGCAGGTTCTCGCCGTAGAAGCGGATGTTCCCGCAGCAGCAGATGTGCCTTTAGTCCTTGTTGTCGAGCCGCAAGCTCCAGCATGGGCACAGCAGATTGTCCATTTCCTTCAGACAGGAGAACTTCCCGAAGAGCAGGAAGAAGCGGAAAGAGTAGCCCGGCAGTCAAGTATGTACCAGTTTGTCGACAACACACTGTACAGAAGAAGACTCAACGGCGTGAAATTGAAGTGTATTCACCGGGAAGACGGACAAGAGCTGTTGGCAGAGATACATGGAGGCATATGTGGTCACCACATTGGCGCAAGAGCACTTGCCGGCAAAGCGTTCCGGCAAGGTTTCTTTTGGACGACAGCCCTCCAGGATGCGACTGCACAAGTAACCAAGTGTGAAGCGTGCCAGTTCCATTCCAAGCAGATACACCAGCCAGCTCAAGCTCTCCAGACGATCCCTTTATCCTGGCCATTTTCGGTCTGGGGGCTCGACATCCTCGGCCCCTTTCCCCGAGCTGTCGGGGGCTTTGAGTACTTGTACGTTGCAATCGACAAGTTCACAAAGTGGCCGGAAGTGGAAGCAGTGAGGAAGGTGACAGCACAGTCAGCAGTCAAGTTCTTCAGGTCGATTGTTTGCCGCTTCGGGATCCCTAACAGGATCATCACCGACAACGGCACGCAATTCACGAGCCGCACCTTCATGCAGTACGTCCAAGATCTTGGCGCCAAGGTCTGCTTCCCTTCTGTTGCTCATCCGAGAAGCAACGGTCAAGCGGAAAGGGCGAATGCTGAAGTGATGCGCGGGCTCAAAACCAGAACTTTTGACAGGCTGCACAAGTGCGGAAAGAACTGGATTGAGGAGCTGCCGGTGGTTCTTTGGTCGATTAGGACGACGCCAAATCGAGCCACTGGCCAGACACCTTTCGCTCTAGTCTATGGAGCATAGGCAGTTCTCCCCACGGAACTCGTATACGGGTCACCTCGAGTGCTCGCTTATGATGAGCTTGAGCAAGAGCAGTTGCGACAAGATGACGCGCTGCTCCTTGAGGAAGACCGTCTTCAGGCCGCTGTACGAGCTGCTCGATACCAGCAAGCTTTGCGCCGCTACCATAGCCGCAAAGTTAGTGCCAGAAGTCTCGAGGAAGGCGACCTTGTTCTTCGGCGTGTTCAGTCTACCAAGAATTCCAACAAGTTGATGCCGAGGTGGGAAGGCCCTTACCGGGTGAAACGAGTCACTAGGCCTGGCGCTGTCCGCCTTGAGACCGAAGATGGCACTTCGGTGAGCAACTCCTGGAACATTGAGCATCTTCGTAAGTTTTACCCGTAAGGCGCGGTTGCCAGAACCTGTTCCGGCAACCACCTTTTGTACAAGTCTTTCCGATGTTGCATGTAATCCTTTGTACGAAGCCGGGCGCAGACCCCGTGCATAAGTAAAGCTCATGTGCTCCGCACATCTTGTCAATTTCATGCTTTTTTTACTTTGCATGCGTTATCTGACACTTTGTGCAGCACCTACCCCCGGTAAGCAATAACGAGCCGTAAGGCTCCACATCTTTATTTTCTCTACTTTCTTCTTCTCAAAAAGGAAAAGAAGGTTCCCTCGCCCACAAGTTTGCCGGGGGGAAAGGAGAAGATAATGGTGTGGATCAGGCATCGTTCAAGGAAGTTTCGCCTTACCGAAAAGCAAGCGACAGAAAAGCTAAGTTGCCAAAGTTTGAGCAATCAGTTTTTAAATTTTTAAGTTATCTTCCTCGAACGACCGTGCTTTGTATGGAAAACCTGTGCGCGGAGGAACCAACTCGTAGCTAGTTGCGCCCTTACTTTGTTTCGAGTCCGCTCAACAAAATAAGTGAGCTGCGACTAGTTGCGACAAGGTTTCGTGTCGGAAGCGGCACCGCCAGCAGGCTGCTGACGTCCCGCACTCAGCGCTTGCGGCCTAGGTGCCTGCGCCGACAAGTTCCCTAAAAGCGTAGGGTAAAAACATACAAAGGAAGGAATCAAGTAAAGGAAATAACACAACAATCTTTACCCAAAATAGAGTTATATTACAAGATAGCTTGTCGCAGCTCTAACAGATTGTTCTCATAACATGACCAGCAGCGACAAAGAAAAAGAGAAAACGGGCGGCCTAATCTACGCGATCGCCCTCAACCCTCTTGATCCCGCTCACCTTGTCCACAATGGGTGCGAAAAGGGCCTTGAGCGCTTCCAGATCAACATCCGGCGGCAGGGACCTGAGGACGTTGGTGAGGTTGAGGCTTGGGTTGCGGAAGGCCACCTTCACCAGCACCTTTTGAAGAGATCCCGCGCAGATCTTGCGCGACTCATCAGCCAGCTGCTTTGGGATCTTCTCCCGGAGTCGCTGGAGGGCCGTCGCCACGCCCTTGAAGAACAGGCTGAGCTTGGCGCTGGGTTGGAGGTGCTCATCGGAGGGGTACCCGAGATCCTCCATCCCCAGCTGCGCCAGCTCCCCGTCGATGGCTACGGCAACATTCACGAGACCCTCGGTCCAGTGATCCACAGTCTCCCTAAAAGCATTCTGGGCGGCGGCAGCATTCGCCAGCAGCACCTCGTCGGCCTTGATCTTCTCCGTCAAGGCCACCTCCCGCTCCCTGGTGCCGTCCAGCGTCTGAGTCAAAGTAGCCAGCTTCAACTCGAGATCTGCATTGGAGTCCTTGGCGGTGCCAAGCTCCTTGCTCCTCTCAGCGAGAAGACCCTGCAGCTCACCATGAGCGGCAGCGTCCTTCTCGCGCTCACGCTTGAGCGCAGCGAGCTCCTCGCCGCTCGCCTTGAGGTCGGCCTCCTGCTGCGCCACCTTCGTCTCCAGCTCCTTCTTGGCGGCCTCGGCAGCTGCGGCGGCATCCTTTGCTTCCTTGAGGGCCCCGCCAATTGCTTGCTCGCGCACGGCAAGCTCCTCCTCGTGGCTGTCAAGGTTGACCTTGCGCTGCGCCAACTCTCCTTCCTGCGCAAATAGATTTTCGGCGACAAGTCGCTGCTGCTCTTCAACTTCAGCCTTCTCGAGGAGGAAGGCTTTACGCTCCTCGAGAAGTTGCTCCCGCTCCTCCGCCAGGGACCGGAGAGCTTCCTGCCTGAGACCCCAGAGCTCCTCCGCGTGCTTCTCGATGTCCACTCCCGCCTTCGCGACAAGCGCTTCTCGGGATGCCAGCTTGGCTTGTCGGGCGGGGTAGAGCGACAGCAGCTTCCGCAGCAGCCGCTCCTCCTCAGGCTCGTCGCTGCTGCTGCTTGGCGCGTCGACCAACGTCAGCCCAGCGGAGGCGAGCACCTCTCCATCCAAGATTTCTCATTCGACCGGCGCCCTGGAGCTGGACGCCCAGAGGAGCTTGATAAAGATGCCATCGCCGGCCTTCAAGTAGGCGCCGGGCTGGGGCTCTTCGTAGCCTGGCGCTGCAGCAGCGGCGGACAGATCGGCGGTCAGCGTAGCGCCTGACGCTCCTGCGGCCTCGGGGCCGTCAGTGCGATCGCCGGATCCCTCGCCAGCTTCTGTGGCAGCAGCTTTGGTGGCCTCTTCGCCGGCGGGATCATCAGCGCCGGCTTCGCCTTCAGTTTCCATCGGCTCCGTGGCATCTGACGAACGGAAAAAGGAGAAGCGTCAAGCAAATATCCAAAAAGAAAATCAGAAGAAGAAGAACCCAAGGGAAGTTTTCAAGCAAGAGGATTACCTGTACTAGGATCTGCAGTCGTGGTCTCAACCACCGGAGGGTCGCTGGTGTCGTCCCTTGCCGGAGAACTGTCCCTTGCCGGAGAGTTCTCCCTTGCCGGAGAACGCTCCCTTGCCGGGGAATCCTCCCTTGGCGGTGTAGTCGAAGCAGATGGCATTTCAGGAGCGGCTTCCGGGCACTCCTGGTGAGGCTGCTCTGCTCCTACACAAACCAATAGTCAGATATCAGCAATGAAAGAGCACCCATGCACGCCTAATTGTATGAAGTAAACCATATACTTACGTGGGGGGCTGCGCTGGGGGCTGCTTTGAGGAATGGTTGCTGGGTCCGGCAAGGTGGTCTCAGACATGTCCTCTGCCGTCGCGGTGGGTTCGTCCTCGATGACAATCACCGGGACCTTGGCTCTCTTCGCCGCTCTCTGGGCCAGCATCCTGAAAAGGAATGGGTTCAGAGTGAAGCAAATCAGATACAAGACAAAGCAACAAAATTGAAGAACTGCAAGTACAGCGAAGAATCTTACTCTTCTTCTTCCTCGTCGGAGCTGAGTGCGGGGTGATCGAAGTCCGGCTCGCCTCCGGTGCGACGAGGCGGAGGAGTAGGTTCCCTTGCCCGCTTGACAGGGGCGGTAGCGGTGGACCGGGAAGACCCCGCCCCAGTTGCCGCAGCGGCGTGAGGTGCTCCCGCGGCAACAGTGCTTGCCGCGGTAGAGCGTGTCGCGCGGCACGGCGGCTGTTGACTCGTTTCCCGCCCTGCTACGTCCCCGGCCTTGCGGAGACGCCTTCTTGGTGCAGCTGGGGGCTCCGCTTGCGGCAATCTGTCTGAAGGTTCGGGCCCGACAAGCTCTCCCTCGCCGGGCTCGCTCGACTCAGCTTCAGGCCCGGCAAGCTCTTCCTCGCCGGCGAACTCCTCTCGCTCGACAAGGCTTGCCGCCTCTGCTACCTCTGCCTCCTCCACGGTGAACCCAAACTTGCCCGCAGCAGCTGCTGCCACCGCCTCTTCCAGCCTAGTGGCGATGCGCTGCATCTCCGCATCGGTGGTGTCGCGAGTAAGGCTCTTCTGTTCATCAGCGCGGACCGACACTTCTACCAAGCCGTCAAAGAAACCCCGCATGATGTCGTCTACAGGCTCTTGCCAAGTCGGGACAATTCCATGCGAATCGCACAACGGCATCATTGCACGGATGCTGTCAAGCGAGGAGTTGTTGCACAACGGAACGACACCCCTCGGCACCATGAATGGATGTTGAGGATCGCGCTTGAACAGTTCCAGGAGCATCGCGTCCAGCTCCAGGACAGTGAAGTTGAAGTTGAGGCCCGGGCGCAGCCTCATGATATCCGCCGAGTTGTGGAACTCCCAGGCGGGTCTCCTCCTCTCCTGCAGGGGGGCGATGCGGCGGCAAAGAAAATCTGCGCCAACGGCGCCTATGGTGAGCCCGGCAAGCCTGAGGCAAAGGATCCGGGTGACGGCAATCTTCAGCCTATCGTCTTCCGGGGCCACGTTGCTCCAATCGTTGCCGCGCGCTATTGGGGCTTGTCGCAGGGCGGTAAATGGCTGCGGGTTCTCCTCGACAATCCAGCACCACTCTGCTCTCCATTCCTCCCACTTGCTGTGGAGCTCCCCCTCCAGATAAGCTTCCTTCTTCCCGACTCTCGAGATCCAGGCGATTCCGCCGGATAAAGGCTCTCCTCTCTCGACTCGGGGCATAAAGAAGTGGCGAGAAAGAGCTACGTTTGGATGGACTCCGACAAAGTTTTCGCAGAGATGTGCGAAAACTGCCATGGTCAGAATGGCGTTGGGGGTGAAGTCAAGGAGGCGGAACCCGTAGGTGTTCATGATGTCACAGAAAAATTCAGAGAAGGGCAGGTAGAGCCCGCAGTAGAAGAACAGCGCGAAGAAGGGGTATCCGTTTGGCGCCAGTTCCGAAGCAGCAGCCGGGAGTACCTTCGTGCGCGGATGCGCTCGCGTCTCTGTCGACCAGAAGAGGTAGTAGTACTCCCTCAGCTCCTTCGCGGCAAGCTGAGGGGGGAAGATGGCCCACTCCTTTTGCAGCACCGCGAGCCGCTGCGCCTCGACCAATTTCACGCCCTTCCCCTTGTCGGCTTTCGGAGCCATGGCGGAGGTGGTGGGGGAGATCGACGGCGTTGGTGGTGCGTGGTGGCAATGGGGTCGGAGCGCTGCTCTCTTTCAGCTTCGGGGAGAAGGGCGGAGCGTCGGAGATTTCTGAGATTGGAGTAGCAATCGGCACGATGGGCGAACTGCCCCTGTTTCCCCTGCTTATAAAGAGGGAGGGGTCGGGCGTTCCGTTTTTCCGAATAAAGAAACCACCCACGATCTCTCCCACGACGCCGCATTCAACGCGTGCCGTTCGGGGAGGGCGCGGTGGATACGGAGTAAGATACGGCGTGACCCAGGCCGCGTGTGCCCATGCCCTGTTTTGGGCCTGGCCCAACAGCGCTCGGCACCGTGTGTGGCCCAGGCCCGGGGGCTCCTGTCGGTGTACTAGAGTAGGGGTACCCTAGTATCCCGAACTTGTGCACGGTCAGTTGCAGCACCCCCGGCAAGGCTTGCCGGGTGACCGCCAAGGTCCTCCGTGGTTCCTCTGGAGCCATTCAAGAACAAAGTATTCAAGCCAAGGAGACAAGGCCCCGGCAAGAGGAGCTTGCCGGGAAGGCCAACCAAAGCATCTCAAGAAACTTGCCGCGACGCGCCACGCGTCCCGGCAAGGCCCGATGAGCGACAAGCTTCCGGACGCGACAAGACAACGACCGCGGCAAGGCGCTTGCTGCGGCAAGCTACCACTCTGTACCCGCGCTCCAGCACATCTACCAACGTGTCGCCCTGGGGCCTTTCCAGGCGCGCGTGGCGAAAGGCTGTGCAGCCAGCGGTGCGCGGTGGCAAGCGACGCTGACAAGACTGCCATCGTGGTGAGCGGTGGCGTCCCTGGCGGTCCTTTTTGCACTATTTGGGCGACGCAGACGGGCATTTAATGCCTTTGTCCCCTGCCGTCAGGGTTAGGTAGGATACACTGTACAGGTAGCTGTACCAACCGCAATTCCTTTTCCATTTTTACCCTTGTCTATGTTACCACCTGTCGGTGACCCCTTGAGCATATAAAAGGAGGC
>NC_041391.1:310327540-310387000 GCF_002162155.2 Triticum dicoccoides
TCGAAGGCAGAAAACACCCACGCTCGGTCTCGTTAGCATCTCGTGTGTACTGTAGCATTCAGCGCTCCCGAGAAAGAACTCAATACCATCAGACAAGCAGCAGTAGGAGTATTATCTTTCCGAAGAGCTCCGAAGCTGGGTAAACTGCTCGTGTGCTTCGCCTCGATCCGCTCTTCGTGCGATCTCCGCCCCCCGCCGAACCGAAAGGGGCTCGGTCCGTCGGCCCCATAGGTGTTCGTGGATCAGTTTCCCCGACAGATCTCACTTTCGCAAGTGGCCGTGAAGGGATTGACAACCCCTTTATTGCGTTGGTTGCGAGTTCTTTGTTTCTTTGTGTAGGTGCGTGGGACTTTTGAGGAGCCTCCTACTAGATTGATACATTGGTTCTTAAAAACTGAGGGAAATACTTACGCTACTATTGCTGCATCACCCTTTCCTCTTCAAGGAAAACCAACGCAAGCTCAAGACGTAGCAAGAAGGATTTCTGGCGCCATTGTCGGGGAGGTCTTCGCTCAAGTCAAGACATACCAAGTACACATCACAAACTCATCTCCCTCGCATTTACATTATTTGCCATTTTCCTCTCGTTTTCCTCTCCCCAACTTCACCCTTGCCGTTTTATTCGCCCTCTCTTTCCCAATCTCCTCTTCTCTTTCGCTTGCCTTTTTCGTTTGCTCGTGTGTTAGATCATTTACCTTGTCGTTATGGCTAGCTCAGTCTTTATCCCTTCGTCTTGCGATTTTGAAGTTCTCCACTTCAAGCAAAGACAAGGAGAAAATTTAAAAGATGCTTGGTTTAGGATGTTAGAATCTTATCGTAGTTGCGCTTTAGAACGAGATTTCAAGATTTTAATTTGCAATTTTTATGTTGGGTTAACCTTACCCCACAAACAACTCCTTGATTGTGCCGCAAAAGGGTAATTTATTGAAATTGATCCTTGTTCTGCTTATGAAATTATAGAGGGGATAGTAGGAGTACTTCCCCGACAAAACGGATCACCCTTCTTTCTTGAAGGAGCCCAAATTTTAGAGAAATTACTTGAATTTCAAAAGCTTGTTGAACCTTTTAAGAATTTTGTTGGGAGTATCAACCGCATGAATAATTTGATCACACTTTACAATAAGCGGTTGGATGCCTTAGATCAAAGGATCTCTGAGCATGAAGGGAAACGCAAAGAGCCTCCCGGACTTGAGCATAACTCCATTAAAAAGATGAGTTCCAAAGATGGTAACACTTAGATCTATCTTCGCTTTTATGCCTAGCTAGGGGCGTTAAACGATAGCGCTAGTTGGGAGGCAACCCAATTTTCTTTCTGTTTTTTGTTTTTTTTCCTGTTTAGTAATAAATTTTGCATCTACCTTATGTTTAGATGTGTTTTTATGTTTTAGTTAGTGTTTGTGCCAAGTAGAACCTATAGGATAACCTATGATGATAGTTGATTTGATACTGCTGAAAAACAAAAACTTTGCACGCACGAATTTAGTTTTGTTAAATCACAGAAACGTGTTTTTGCATTCATTCATTTCTCTAATGATCAATAGACAAAGTTTACAGGACTTCCCATTTTTGTAAGATTTTTATAGTTCCAGAAGTTTGCGTTAGTTACAGATTGCTACAGACTGTTCTATTTTTGACAGATTCTGTTTTTCGTGTGTTGTTTGCTTATTTTGATGCACCTATGGCTAGTAAAATAATTTATAAACCATAGAGAAGTTGGAATATAGTAGGATTAACACCAAAATAAATAAATAATGAGTTCATTACAGTACCTTATGTGGTGATTTTGTTTTCTTTCACTAACGGAGCTTATAAGATTTCCTGTTGAGTTTTGTGTTGTGAAGTTTCAAGTTTTGGGTAAAGCTTTTATGGACTATGGAATAAGGAGTGGCAAGAGCCTAAGCTTGTGGATGCCCATGGCACGCCAAGATATTCAAGGATATCCAAAAGCCTAAGCTTGGGGATGCCCCGGGAAGGCATCCCCTCTTTCGTCTTCGTTCATTGGTAACTTTACTTGGAGCTATATTTTTATTCGCCACATGATATGTGTTTTGCTTGGAGCGTCGTGTATTATATTAGTCTTTGCTTTTTAGTTTACCACAATCATCCTTGCTGTACACACCTTTTGGGAGAAGCCACTTGATTAGAATTTGCTAGAATACTCTATGTGCTTCACTTATATCTATCGAGCTTGATAGTTTTTGCTCTAGTGCTTCACTTATATATTTTAGAGCACGGAGGTGGTTTAATTTTGAAGAAATTGCTAGTCTCTCATTCTTCACTTATATTTTTGAGAGTCTTTTAGAACAGCATGGTATTTGCTATGGTTACAAATTTGGTCCTGGAATGATGAGCATCCAATTTGGGTATAATAAAAACTATCATAGGAAGTGAATTGGATGCTATGATCAATTTGATGCTTGATAATTGTTTTGAGATATAAAGGTAGTAATGTTAGGGTCATTCTAGTGGGTAATTATGAAATTGAGAAATACTTTTGTTGAAGTTGGCAAGTCCCGTAGCATGCACGTATGGTAAAAGTTGTGTGACAAATTTGTTGCATGAGGTGCTCTTTTGATTGTCTTCCTTATGAGTGGCAGTCGGGGACAAGCGGTGGTCTTTTCCTACCAATCTATCCCTCTTGGGGCATCCGTAGCCTCTATTATTACCGCGCAACTTTCGCCGGTATCGTAAACCCTTTATTTACCTTCCTCAAAACAGCCACCATACCTACCTATTATGGCATTTCCATAGCCATTCCGAGATAAATTGCCATGGAACTTTCCACCATTCCGTTTATTATGAGACCCTTCATCATTGTCATATTGCTCTTTGCATGATCATGTAGTTGACATCGTATTTGTGGCAAGGCCACCTTCATAGTTTTCATACATGTCGCTCTTGATTCATTGCATATCCAGGTACACCGCCGGAGGCATTCATATAGAGTCATATCTTGTTCTAGATTTGAGTTGTAATTCTTGAGTTGTAAATACATAAAAGTGTGATGATCTTCATTATTAGAGCATTGTCTCGGTGAGGAAAGGATGATGAAGACTATGATTCCCCCACAAGTCGGTATGAGACTTCGGACTTTAGAAAGAAAAAGAAAAAGAGAAAGGCCAAAAAAGAAAAAAAAGAGGCCAAAGAAAAAAAAAGAAAAAGAAAAAAAAGAAAAAAAAGAAAAAAAATAAAAAAATAAAAAAATAAAATGAGAGAAAAAGAGAGAAGTGAGAATGCTACTATCTCTTTTTCCACACTTGTGCTTCAAAGTAGCACCATGATCTTCATGATAGAGAGTCTCCTATGTTGTCACTTTCATATACTAAGTGGGAATTTTTCATTATAGAACTTGGCTTGTATATTCCAATGATGGGCTTCCTCAAAATGCCCTAGGTCTTCGTGAGCAAGAGAGTTGGATGCACACCCACTTAGTTTCTTTTGTTGAGCTTTCATATATTTATAGCTCTAGTGCATCCGTTGCATGGCAATCCCTACTCACTCACATTGATATCTATTGATGGGCATCTCCATAGCCCGTTGATATGCCTAGTTGATGCGAGACTATCTTCTCCCTCTTTTAGTCCTCACAACCACCACCTTATACCACCTTAGTGCTATGTCCATGGCTTGCGCTCATGTATTGCGTAAGAGTTGAAAAAAAGCTGAAGCGCATTAAAAAGTATGAAACAATTGCTCGGCTCGTCATCGGGGTTGTGCATGATGGGAGTATTTTGTGTAATGAAAATGAAGCATGGCCTAACTACATGATTTTGTAGGGATAAGCTTTCTTTGGCTATGCTATTTTGATAGGACATGATTATTTGTTAGTATGCTTTGAAGCATTATTACTTTTATGTTTTATAAGATTTTATCTTGAATCATTTGGATCTGAACATTCATGCCACAATAAAGAAAATTGCATTGAGAATTATGCTAGATAGCATTCCACATCAAAATTCTATTTTTATCATTTACCTACTCGAGGACGAGCAGGAATTAAGCTTGGGGTTGCTTGATACGTCTCCAACGTATCTATCATTTTTGATTGTTCCATGCTATTATATTACCCCTTTTGGATGTTTATGGGCTTTATTTTACACATTTATATCATTTTTGGGACTAACCGGAGGCCCAGCCCGTATTGCTGTTTCTTTGCCTATTTCAGTATTTTGAAGAAAAGGAATATCAAATGGAGTCCAAACAGAATGAAACCTTCGGGAGCGTGATTTTTGGAACGAACGTGATCCAGAGGACTTGGAGTGCAAGTCAAGAAGCAGCCGAGGCGGCCACGAGACAGGACGGTGCGCCTCCTATCTCGTGAGCCCCTCGGGCGGCCACCGACATACTTCTTCCTCCTATATAAGCCTACGTACACCAAAGACATCCAGGGATCCAACGAAACACAATTTCCACCACTGTAACCTTCTGTATCCGCGAGATCCCATCTTGGAGCCTTCGCCGGCACTCCGCCGGAGGGGGAATCGACCACGGATGGCTTCTACATCAACACCATAGCCCCTCCGATGAGTTGTGAGTAGTTTACCATAGACCTTCGAGTCCATAATTATTAGCTAGATGCCTTCTTCTCTCTTTGTGGAGATCTATTCGATGTAAACTCTTTTTGCGGTGTGTTTGTCGAGATCCGATGAATTGTGGGTTTATGATCAAGTTTATCTATGAGAAATATATGAATCTCCTCTGAATTCTTTTATGTATAATTGAGTTATCTTTGCAAGTCTCTTCGAATTGTCAGTTTGGTTTGGCCTACTAGATTGATCTTTCTTGCCATGGGAGAAGTGCTTAGCTTTGGGTTCAATCTTGCGGTGTCCTTACCCAGTGAGATAAAGGGTTGCAAGGCACGTATTGTATTGTTGCCATCGAGGATAAAAAGATGGGGTTTATATCATATTGCATGAGTTTATCCCTCTACATCATGTCATCTTGCTTAAGGCGTTACTCTATTCTTATGAACTTAATACTCTAGATGCAGGAAGGAGTCGGTCGATGTGTGGAGTAATAGTAGTAGATGCAGGAAGAAGTCGGTCTACTTGTTGCGGACGTGATGCCTATATACATGATCATGCCTAGATAATCTCATAATTATTCACTTTTCTATCAATTCCTCGACAGTAATTTGTTCACCCACCGTAATACTTATGCTATCTTGAGAGAAGTCCCTAGTGAAACCTATGGCCCCCGGGTCTATATTTTATCATATAAGTTTTCAATCTATTTTTATTTGCATCTTTACCTTTTGCATCTATCTTATAAAATACCAAAAAAATATTTATCTTATCATATTATCTCTATTAGATCTCACTTTCGCAAGTGGCCATAAAGGGATTGACAACCCCTTTATTGCGTTGGTTGCGAGTTCTTTGTTTGTTTGTGTAGGTGCGTGGGACTTTTGAGGAGCCTCCTACTGGATTGATACCTTGGTTCTCAAAAACTGAGGGAAATACTTATGCTACTATTGCTGCATCACCCTTTCCTCTTCAAGGAAAACCAACACAAGCTCAAGACGTAGCTGTTTCTCGCGACATCTTTGGGGCGCCAGGTAGGGGGATCGCTTGCGCGAACCTGAAAGCGTGTGCAGCGCGTCATCTTCATCATTGTCTTCATATTCGACGGCGCCATCAACCATGGCGCCCAAGAAGAAATCCGGTGTTTCGGCACATCCGTCCACCTCAAAGGCTCCGCCACCCATAGCTACCAATCCTACGGGAGGTGCGGAGGCACACGAGGATGCAGACGCTGCTAGGGATATGGTCGGAGCAGGTGACGCCGTCACCATTTCCACTGTGGCTGAAGCAGGAGCAGGAGACACCGAGGGAGAGCAACATCAGCAACACCCCGACGGCCATGCTCCATGAGGTACGGGCAGAGGAGCTACTCTGCCCATGCTCCCTCCTCTCGCTGACGGGCACAGCCGCAGCGATGGCGCTCGGTCTAGGGAAAACCGCCGCCATTCATCCGCCCCTGTCACGGGAGCGACCACTGCGCCTGCGCCTTCCCCTAGGCGAGTCGACCAAGCCGCTACACCCGACGGAGCCGCTGGCCCTCAAGTGCCTTCGCTGCGCCACCATGCCATCCAAGTGGCCGCCTCGCAATAGCGGGGGCATAGTATTGTTGCTACTGGCACCGTCAGAAACCGAGCGAGGGTATGATCTGCATCATCGTCACCCATGCCGAGCACGGCTGCGGAGGCCATGGTGGCGGGCTCAGCTGCTGCTCAGGTTCCCGCTAGCGGCTGAGCAGATGGATGTGTACCATGCCACCATCCGGAGCCTGCTCGGTTTTGCCGAGGCTAGGGGCTCGCAGCGAGCTGTCCCACCACGGCCTCCCCAAGCGACGGCAATCGCTCATGCTGCTGGTCGTACGGAGGGGGCCACCCCCATGGTGCAGTCCCCGCCATGGCAACTAGCGCGAGATCGACAGCATCAAGAACCTGATGACGTCTCGATGGCTTCTTCTAACCCTTGAGCACGTCTAGATCGATGTCGTTGAGAAACATCACGATGACCGCCGCCGGACCGATGGGTGCAAAGGTCCTGACGTCAGCGAGCATGCGCTCGATATTGGCGGGTGCCTACCTTTCGAGGTCGGGTGCCCTGCCTTTACTCATGAGCTGTGGCAAGTCCATTAGCCATCCGTCTGCACGTTCAAGCCAGAAATACCTCAGAAGTATGATGGGAGGCTCAACCGGCAGAGTTCCTGAGCATCTACACCATTGCCGTCCAAGCTGTTGGGGCAAGAGATGAGAAGGTATTCGCGAACTACTTTCCTTTGGCTCTCAAGTCCAATGTGAGGTCTTGGTTGATGCATTTGCCGGAGAACTCCATTTCGTCACGGGCTGACCATTGCCATGAGTTCATTAGTGCATTCACTGGCGGCCATCAAGAACCAGGCCGGCCCAGCGATTTGCAGCTTCTCCAGTATAAAGAAGGAGAGACTCTCCGGAAGTATTTGCAGTTGTTCAGCAGAGTCCACAGGAACATCCCAAACATCCATCTGACAGCTATGATATCCACCTTCCAGTCTAATGTGCGGAACCGCAGGATTCATTCCAAGATGAATGCACGGTTGCCCAAGACTATGAAGGAGCTTTACACCCTAGTGGATAAGTGTGCTCGGATGGAGGAAGGGAGGAAGTTACCCAGAGAGGAGGACTGCATCAATCTTGATTCAGAAGATGATGATGAATCCACCAGTCAGAAGAAGAGCAAGAAGTGCAATAAGAGGCGCAAGGATTAGGCAGTGATGACTATTGAAGGATTGGGTACGCCCAGTACCGGCAAGACATCCAAGGCTGAGGTCCCCGGCAAGGAAGCTCCCATGTGCGCTGACTGCTGGGAAGCTGCAGCTGCCGAGAAGGCTGGGAAAGGCGATGGGCCTTATTGAAAGATCCATTGGACTAAGGGCCATGACCTTCAAGAGTGTTCTCAAGTTGAGCAGCTTGTCAAGAGGCAAAGAGCTGAGTACGAGAAGTGTGACAAGGAAAAGGATGAGAATGTTGCTGGCGGTAAGGGTCCAGGCGGTGAAGCAAATCCCCCCGGCAAACCTCTTTGGAACAAAGGAAAACCCGCCAGATGTCAAGAGAAGGAAGCCTATGATGATGAGAGTGATGGAGGGGATGAAGAGGAAACTAGTGAGTAAGAGTTTCAGAAGGCCACTGATGCCCTGTGCATTGATGGGGGTGCATCTCTGCACACCTCTCACCGCCAACTCAAACGGGGGCGCGTGAGGTCAATGCCATGGAACCAGCACCCGAGGCCCGGAAACCACTCATATGGTCACGCACGCCCATCATATTCCAACAAAGAGGATCATCCTGATCGTACCACTGCGGTAGGGTGCTTGCCATTGTTGGTCTCTCCGACAATTCTCAACCTCAAGGTCACAAAGATATTGGTGGACAGCGGGGCCGGTTGAATCTGATTTCCCCAAAGGTTATCAGTAGGCTTCAGATAGCAGAAGAGGAGTTAGAGGTCACTGGCGCGTTTCAAGGAGTTAATCTCGGCAGGAGTCATCTTATTGGAAAAATCATGTTGCATGTGACATTTGGAGGGGAGTTGAATTATCGGACTGAAAAGATTGTGTTTGATGTGGACGACCTCCCCTTGCCGTACAATGGGATCCTTGGACCACCAGCCCTGGCCAAATTCATGGCGGCATCCCACAATGCCTACAATACCTTGAAGATGCCTGGGCCACTTGGAATCATTTCCATCCCATCGGATGAGGAGGACGCAATCATTTGCATGGACAAGATGTGCTGGGACGTGGTCGCTAGAGAGGCCACGGCAGCAGCAGTTCCCACCAAGGAAAGCAGAGGAAAGAAGAAGGATAGCAAGGACGGTGGCAAACAATCCGGGAAGCGTATCTCTTCGGAGTGCGTTGCACCTGTTGATGATTTTTCGGAGAGTTCCAATAGCAAAAGGACCAAGGTTACTGCTCCACAAGTGAAGAAGGTCCCGACAAGGCTGGTTGGCGTTGATGGTACCTTCACCATCAGCGCCACCCTCGATAACAAATAGCAAAGCGCGCTCGTTGCCTTCCTGCGGGTGATACGTCTCCAACGTATCTATAATTTTTGATTGTTCCATGCTGTTATATTATCATTCTTGGATGTTTTCCAATCATTTTATAGTCATTTTATATCATCTTTTGGTACTAACCTATTGACATAGTGCCCATTGCTAGTTGCTGTTTTCTGCATGTTTTTTACATCGCATGAAATCATTATCAAACGGAGTCCAAATGCAGCGAAACTTCTTGAGAATTTTTTTGGGCCAGAAGACATCCAGTGGGACAAGGAAGCACCTGGGGGGTGCCTCGAGGGGAGAAGCACCCACTAGGGTGCGCCAGGAGGCCCAGGCGTGCCCTGGTGGGTTGTGCCCACCTAGGGTGCCCCCTGAACCACCTCTTTGCTCTGTAAATACCCCAATATTCCAGAAACCCTAGGTGAGTCAACGAAAATCAATTCCAGCCGCCATAGAGTCCAGAACCACCAGATGCAATCTAGACACCATCACAGAGAGGTTCACCACTTCCATTGGTGCCTCTTCGATGATGTGTGAGTAGTTCTTTGTAGACCTACGGGTCCATAGTTAGTAGCTAGATGGCTTCCTCTCTCTCTCTCTCTCTCTCTCTCTCTCTCTCTGTTTCTCTTGATTATCAATAAATGGTCTCTTCGAGATCCATATGATGTAAGCCTTTTTGCGGTGTGTTTGTTGGGATCCGATGAATTTTCAGTTTATGATCAGATCTATGTTTTTATTGATGATAGTTATTTGAGTCTTCTTTGATCTCTCATATGCATGATTGCTTATAGCCTCATATTTCTTCTCCGATATTTGGGTTTTGTTTGGCCAACTTGATTTATTTATCTTGCAATGGGAAGAGGTGCTTTCTAGTGGGTTCGATCTTGCGGTGCTTGATCCCAGTGATAGAAGGGGAACCGACACGTACGTTGCTACTAAGGATAAAAAGATGGGGTCTATATCTAAATAATTAGATAAATAGATCTTGTCTACATCATGTCATCATTCTTATTGCATTACTTCATTTCTCCATGAACTTAATACACTAGATGCATGCTGGATAGCGGTAGATGTGGGGACTAATAGTAGTAGATGCAGGCAGGAGTAGGTCTACTAATCTTGGATGTGATACCTATATAATGATCATTGCCTGGATATCATCATGATTATTTGAAGTTCTATCAATTCCCCAACAGTAATTGTTTTCCCACTGTTTGCTATTTTTCTCGAGAGAAGGCACAAGTGAAACCTATGGCCCCCTGGTCTCTTTTCATCATATTTGCCTTTGCGATCTATTTTCATTTGCATTTATTTTCAGATCTATTAAACCAAAAATACAAAAATACCTTGCTGTAATTTATTTGTTCCGTGATCTATTTATCCTATCTACCACTTTTACCTCACGTTATTTTCCTAGCTTGAGGCGCCGTACCCGAAAAGGATTGACAACCCCTTTAACATGTCGGATTGCGAGTATTTGTCATTTGTGTGCAGGTACTGTTTACATGGTGTGAGAAGGTTCTCCTACTGGTTCGACAACCTTGGTCTCATCGCTGAGGGAAATACCTACCATTGCTATACTGCATCATCCCTTCCTCTTTGGGGAAATACCGACATGGTTCTAGCAGACATCAAAAGGAATTTCTAACAACGTTGCCGGGGAGGATCTTCAAGATCAACCAGGTTCCTAATCACAAATCTCATCTCCTCGCAATTTACATTATTTGCCATTTGCCTCTCGTTTTCCTCTCCCCCACATCACAAAAATTTGCCATTTTATGCGCCCTCTTTTTCATTCGCCGTTTTCCCGTCAGATCTGTTTTTGTGTGCAATCTTGTTTGCGTAGTCATGATGCCTCAAACAAAATATTATGATGTTCCTTACCCAAACATTTTTCTTGAAATTGAGAGAAGTACTAAGGAATATATGACCACACAATTTGAGCATAATAAATATTTTTACTGAACAACTTAAGGAACACTCTGTTGTGTTAGAAGCTATAACAAAACAACTTGATTATATTAGTAGAGAAGTTTGCAATCTTCAATCTAAGTATGCTTCTACTAAAAGTTTGTTGGGAAAAATATCCAATGCACAAGCCACTTTAGTGAATCAAATGGCCGCCAGACCAATCTCGTTAGAAGATAAAAGTGATAAAGATCTTAAAATGATTGGTTTTTCTTCTATTGATTCTTTGTTTATTAGATTTAAGATTTATGAAAAAGGGACTGGAGAAGAGTCAACTTTAGTTAGAAGGCGTCCATATGATTCCGAGGGTGAAAATCATGTTGAAAAATTTGATAAAAGTGGGTTTGAAAAGGTCAAGACTTTAACTAGTGATGTGCCCACTATTTTGGATTACAAAGACTTTAATTACGATAGTTGCTCTTTGGCTGATTGTATTTATTTGTTGCAATCCATGATAAATTCACCCCATGCTTTCGAACAAAATAAAGCTTTTACTAAACATATTGTTGATGCCATGATGAAAGCTTTTGAAGAAAAGTTGGAATTAGAAGTTTCAATTCCTAGAAAATTGCATGATGAGTGGGAACCTAGTATCAAATATTGAAGAATGCTCTTTAAATTTGCACTTGGGTGCTAGTGTTTCTACAATTCCGAAATCTTTATGTGATGTGCTTGGTCTTACCAATATTGAAGAATGCTCTTTAAATTTGCACTTGGCAGATTCTACTATTAAAAAGACTATGGGAAGAATTAATGATTTTATTATTCTTGCAAATAGGAATTATGTGCCCATACATTTCATTGTTATTGATATTGATTGCAATCCGGCTTGTCCTATTATTCTTGGTAGACCGTTTTTGCGTACTATTGGTGTCGTGATTGATATGAAAGAAGGCAATATTAAATTTCAATTTCCACTCCGGAAGGGAATGGAACACTTCCCTAGAACAAGAATTGGGCCACCATATGAATCAATCATGAGGGCATCTAATGGATCTAGAACCAAAGAGGACAAAACTTAGATCCTACACGTTATGCCTAGATAGGGTCGTAAAATGATAGCGCTTGTTGGGAGGCAACCCAATAAATAAAATTTATTTTTGCTTTTTGCTTTCTGTTCTAGTGTGTTAGAACAATTATTCTACTGTTATGATTGTGTTTTTTGTATTTTAATTAGTGTTTGTGCCAAGCAAGGCCTTTGGGAAGATTTGGGTGAAAGTTGATTTGATCTTGCTGAAAAACAGAAACTTTTGCACTCACGAGATTATTTGTCATTTTTAACAGAAGAGTGATTTTGAGTTGAGTCATTTTGTAGAAGATTAATAGACAAATTACTCACGTCCACTACTTTATTTCAGAATGTTTGGAGTTACATAAGTATTCAGAATATTCAGATTGGTACATACTGTTTTATTTTTGACAGATTCTGTTTTCTTTTAATTGTGTGCTTATTTTGATGATTCTATGGGTTTTTTATGAGATTTTTCCATAGAAAAGTTGGAATACAGTAGATATAATGCAAAAAGAAAATATGAATAGGTTTGTTACAATACTTATAGTAGTGATTTGTTTTCTTATACTAACGGATCTCACAAAGGTTTTGTTTGAGTTTTGTGTGATTGAAGTTTTCAAGTTTTGGGTTATCTTGCGATGGATGAAGGAATAAGGAATAGCAAAAGGCTAAGCTTGGGTATGCCCGAGGCACCCCAAGATAATATTCAAAGAAGTAGCAAGCAACTAATCTTGGGGATGCCCCCGAGTGTCATCCCCGCTTTCTTCTAACAACCATCGGTATTTTACTTGAAACTATATTTTTATTTGTCACATACTATGAGTTTTGCTTGGAGCGTCTTGTATCATATGAGTCTTTGCTTGTTTTGCTTTTTTTCTTAAGTGTTGAATCCTTTTTGGGCACACCCTTTTGGAGAGAGCCATAAACTATGCTATGCTTGCTCCTATGCTTCACTTAAATTTTTAGAGCCATGGATTATCTCTAGTGCTTAACTTATATCTTTTTGAGCACAGTGTGTTGTTATTTTTGAAGAAATGCTCTGATGCTTCACTTAGATATATTTGGGAGTTGGTAAAGTTTTAAGAAATTCTCTCTTTCTTCACTTAGATTATTTTGAGAGAAAGAAAATAATTATGCTCATTATCTTCACTTATATTTGTTTGAGCTTATCCAAAGCAACATATGAAAATATTCCCAAAGTGATAGATATCTAAGGAGGATATAATAAAAACTTTCATGAAGATCATTGGACAAAATAAACTTGATTCTTAGTAATGGTTTTGAGAAATGACGATACGATATGTGAGTCATGTTGATGAGTAATTGTGCTTTAGTAAGAATATTGATGTTAAGGTTTGTGATTTCCTATGCAAGCATGAAAGTCAATAGTTATGCAATCAAATCATATCCTACTTATGGTGCATTATTCGGTGTTACTTATGCTTAATGCTTGGGTACAATATTTTTCACTTTTTGGTTGGTCGCTTCTTAATCTTTTCGCTAGCCTTCATTTTGCACTAAGTATGATCATTACTTCTGCATCCAAAACCCTTTTAACCGGTTTTTGCCATATGAGTCCACTATACTTACCTATATGCGGTATTTCCATGCCGTTCTAAGAAAATTTGCATGTGCCATCTCTAATTTTCAAAATAAATTTCTCTTTTGTGTGCTCTACCGCTCGCGAGGCGGTCAAGGGTGACCAATATTTTCCATGCTAGATATGTTATTCTCACGATGAGTGTTTATTCACTTGTCATTGCACGAGAGTACGACAAAGGTATTAGGATGCCTAGTCCCGAAATGAATAATGAATTTACTTTATGTTATCAAATAATAAATTCCTTGGAGAGCGTTGGTATGGAGGGAAACCGTGAATTCGGCTAGCCATGGAAAGTGAAAGTAATGGTGGAAAAAGGAATAAACTTTATTTTCTATTTGGGAACCGCCTATGGTGTATCGAGCATGGAAATTGTTGATATCTCTAAGTCGTTTTCGTTGCTGGGAAAAGTATGCCTCTCAAAAATATTTTTATCTCTCAATTCAAGCTTTGAGCTCTGGCACCTCCACAAATCCCTACTTCCCTCCGCGAAGGGCCTTTCTTTTACTTATGCATTTTTTTATTTTTGAATTGGAGTCTCTATCTTCTCTTATAAAGCACCAACTAAGGGGCACTATGATCGTATTTGAGCATTGGGTGTAGCTAATATTCGAGTATGTTTCATGAATGGAGCAATGATTGAGCATAATGGGCTAGGGATAACTTGCTTTAGTGTTCATATTTTGAAAGACATGGTTGCTTGTTGGTACGCTTGAGTATTAAAGTCTTCATGTCAAAACTAGACTGTTGCTTTGAATCATATAAAAGTCCATATGTCCAAGCTATAAAGAAAAGAAATGTGATGTAGGCAGCATTCCAAATCAAAAATTCTGTTATTATCATTTACCTACCCGAGGACGAGCAGGAATTAAGCTTGGGGATGCTGATACGTCTCCAACGTATCTATAATTTTTTATTGTTCCATGCTATTATATTATCATTCTTGGATGTTTTACAATCATTTTATATCATTTTTTGGTACTAACCTATTGACATAGTGCCTAGTGCTAGTTGATGTTTTCTGCATGTTTTTTACATCACAGGAAGTCAATATCAAACTGAGTCCAAACGCAACAAACCTTCTTAAGGATTTTTTTGGGCCAGAAGACATCCAGTGGGCCAAGGAAGCACCTAGGGGGTGCCTTGAGGGGAGCAACATCCACCAAGGCATGCTAGGAGGCCTAGGCATGCCCTGGTGGGTTGTGCCCACCTAGGGTGCCCCCTGAACTGCCTCTTTACTCTATAAATACCCCAATATTCCAGAAACACTAGGGGACTCGATGAAAATCAATTCCAGCCGTCAGAGAGTCTAGAACCACCAGATCCAATCTAGACACCAACATGGAGGGGTTCACCACTTCCATTGGTACCTCTTCGATGATGCATGAGTAGTTCTTTATAGACCTACGGGTTCGTAGTTAGTAGCTAGATGGCTTCCTCTATCTCTCTCGATTATCAATACAGTGGTCTCTTGGAGATCCATATGATGTAAGGCTTTTTGTGGTGTGTTTGTTGGGATCCGATGAACTTTGAGTTTATGATCAGATCTATGTTTTTATCCATGAAAGTTATTTGAGTGTTCTTTGATCTCTTATATGCATGATTACTTATAGCCTCGTATTTCTTCTCCGATATTTGTTTTTTTGCCAACTTGATCTATTTATCTTGCAATGAGAAGAGGTGCTTTGTAGTGGGTTCAGTCTTACGGTCCTTGATCCCAGTGATAGAAGGGTAACCGACGTGTATGTATTGTTGCTACTAAGGATAGCAAGATGGGGTCTTATCTAAATAAACGGATAAATAAATCTTGTCTATATCATGTCATCGTTCTTATTGCATTACTCCGTTTCTCGATGAACTTAATACACTAGATGCATGCTGGATAGCGGTCGATGTGTGGAGTAATAGTAGTTGTTGCAGGTAGGAGTCAGTCTACTAATCTTGGACGTGATGCCTATATGATGATCATTGCCTGGATATCGTCCTGATTATTTGAAGTTGTATCAATTGCCCAACAGTAATTGTTTTCCCACTGTCAGCTATTTTTCTCGAGAGAAGCCACTAGTGAAACCTATGGCCCCCGGGTCTCTTTTCATCATATTTTCCTTTGCGATCTATTTTCCTTCGCATTTATTTTCAGATCTATTAAACAAAAAATACAAAACTACCTTTCTGCAATTTATTTTTTCCGCGATCTATTTATCCAATCTACCACTTTTACCTTACGTTATTTGCCTATCTTGAGGCATCGTACCCGAAAGGGACTGACAACCCCTTTAACACGTCGGGTTGCGAGTATTTGTTATTTGTGTGCAGGTACTGTTACATGGTGTGAGGAGGTTCTCTACTGGTTTGATAACCTTGGTGTCACCACTGAGGGAAATACCTACCATCGCTATACTGCAGCACCCCTTCCTCTTTGGGGAAATACTGACGTAGTTCTAGCAGACATCAGCAGGCGAATATCGATGTGTTTGCCTAGCAACCATCTGATGTCCCCAGTGTTCCTAGGGAGGTAATCGAGCACCACCTTGCTGTCCACCCACACGTCAGACCTGTCAAGCATGTAGTCCGGAAGCAGGCCTTGGGGAGGCAACAATTTATTGTTGAGGAGATCAAGAAGCTTGAAGCAGCTAGTTTGGTCAGAGGAGTGCTACATCCAACTTGGCTAGCAAATCCAATGGTAGTCCGGAAGGCTAACGAGAAATGGAGGCTTTGCATAGATTTCACAGATCTCAACAAGGCTTGCCTGAAGGACACATTTCCCTTGCCGCACATTGATCAAATTGTGGATTCAGCGATTTACTTTCTTTTCTGGATGCATATTCTGGATATCACCAGATCTTCATGTCCAAGGAAGACGAAGAGAAGACCTCGTTCATCACCCCATGTACGCATTGCTTTATCTGCATGCCATTCGGATTAAAGAGTGCTGGGTCTACTTTTGCAAGGGCAGTCCAGATTAGTTTCGAGGGACAGCTACACAAATACATTGAAGCATATATGGATGACATTATGTTCAAGACCAAGGATAGAGCAACTCTTATCCAGGATTTGGAGGAGACGATTGCAAATCTGCGCAAGATCAACTTGAAGCTCAACCCAGATAAACGCGTGTTTGGCATCACCTCCGGCAAGTTACTTGGTTTCTTTGTGTCCCATCGGGGGATCGAAGCCAATCCTGACAAGATCAAAGCCATTGAGCAAACCCAAGCGCCAAGGACAGTTAAGGATGTGAGGCGTCTAACGGGGTGCTTTGCCGCGCTTAGCAGATTCATTTCCATGTCTGCCGAGCGCGCCCAGCCGTTCTTCAAAATCTTGAAGAAGGTAGGACCCATGAAGTGGACCCCAGAAGCAGATGCGGTCCTGCAAGAGCTGAAGGCCTACTTATCTTCTGTGCCCACCTTGGTTGCTCCTAAACCACAAGAGCCATTGTTGCTATACTTAGCGGCAACCAACCAAGTGGTTAGTGCAGCCTTGGTGGTGCAGCGGGAAGTGGACGAGGCAGAAAGTGAGCAAGGACCAGTAGAGTCAGATAAGGATCAGGACAAAGTAAGCACGACAGCAGTGGCAACCCCAAGGACACGGCAAGGAAGAAAGTGGTGCATCACCCAGTATACTTTGTCAGTCCCTTATTACAAGGGACCCGATCGAGGTACTGCGCCACTACTTCCAAGCCCATGAGATTACGGTTGTCACTTGCTTCTCGTTGCAAAAGATACTCCGAAACCCTGAGGCTACTGGCAGAATAGTGGAGTGTGCTTTTGAGTTATCCAATTTTGGTCTCAAGTTTTAGAGAACATCAACAATTCAGAGCAAGGCATTGGTTGAGTTTATTGCAGAATGGACGCCAACCTCTGATGGTGCCTTTTCCCTACAAGGTGCAGGGGCTGGCGTGCTTCTTGTCGCACCCTCAGGGGATCACTTGAAGTACGTCGTCCAGATGCATTTTGCCCAGGAAGAGGCAACCAACAATACAACAGAGTATGAAAGGCTCCTTTTCGGGCTTAGGATTGCCGCAGAATTGGGAATCAAGAAGCTGATTATTCGAGGAGATTCACAGCTTGTGGTGAGACAAGTCAAAAAGGATTACCAAAGTCCATTGATGGAGGCATACGTTGAGGAACTAAGAAGATTGGAGGACCGCTTTGACGGATTGCAAACAGAGCACGTACACTACTAGGGAAAGGGCTAGCAACAGCGCAGGTTTTAGGTGTATCAGCAGTGCGGGGATCGGCGCTACTAATAAGGTGCTACAGCTATTGCTTAGCAGTAACGTGTGCCCGCACGCGCTACTGCTAGGACAAATAGCTGCAGCGTTTGTTCAGTACCACGCTACTGCTAATGTAACTACTTGCAGCGTGTTTTCCGTCCATCGCTACTAGTAGTTTTTTTAGTGTATTTATGCGCCATCGTACAAATATTGGTACAATACCAGCTGTTATGAGGTTTACATCATTATGTCCATAACAGTGTGTCAAATGAAGGTGGATTAGGTTCAAGTGCAGGCAATATGTGGTGCATGTCAAAAGTATACTACTAATCCAAACTTGATCTAGTTTGGACTAGTAGTACTTTCGATGTGCACCACATGTTGCCTCCACTTGAACCTAATCTGCCAGCACAAGCTATTTAATCATCATCATAGTCATTACCACCAACAGTATTTATTTAATCAGCACTAACACTAGCTAATAATAATCATCATAGTCATTACCACCAACACTAGCTATTTTATCATCATAGTAATAGTGTAGCACATCATCATCCTCAAACTCATTTCTAGCAAGCTAATCACTCCTGCTGCTCTCTCTTAGGTAAAATAACATAAAACATGTATACCTCTCCTCCTCGATCAAACTGGAGCATACAGATGAACCTGTCTCCTAATCGTGGGTAGCGCATCTGTTTGCTGCCCCCTAGTACTTCTCTGCGCTCCCCCATCACATATTTGGTCCAGTCTTGCACTATTAAGCATCCGTCGCTAATCTTGAATGCACTAAAGTAATCTATAGGATATCTTGGTTGTAAGCTGATAATACTCATGGTACCTTTTGTCTCGATCCCATAAGGCACAACATTCATCGGGAGTCCCTGTTGAAGAACATCGTACGGTAACATACTTAGCAATGAAGTTTAGCTTCAAAAATAATGTATGGAAAAGATGCACTGATGAAAAATAGTAAAAATCTTACCATCCTTCCTAAATAGATGTGATAGTAGTTCATTACGAACACTATTGGTCGCACATTTTCAGTACTAACATTTCTAAATGCAGGAAGAAAATTTGTCTTGACAGTATTAAGATCCTCAAGCCATGACACATAATGACTGAGCTACTCGCAGTTGAGTTCAGCCCCAGGATAGTATACGGTCATGTCTACCAAGCGCTGGACATGTTTGCTTGCACCGAAATAAGCTGACAATACAAATTAGTTGTCCACTATTTTTGAATAAACAATATCAAAGACATAAATATGGTTGAGAAACTTACATAATGGTATAACTGGAGGCGTCTGCACATCGACCCAGATGTCGGTATTACCTTCAATATCATCTTCCAGACGAATATCAAAGGTGATAACCATATCACACTCAAATTCACGGAAAAATCCAGCATGACCTTTGCTAAAATAGGACATATCGAGCGCCTGAAATTTGCCGGAACAGAAATGAATCAACACTCCGGCAAAACATAGGCCACTCTAAGGTGTAACCTGCAAACATGACCGGCCACTTGGATATTGAGAAACACAAGATATACATTTCAAAATATCTTATAGGACTCAAATTAGCATGCATTCAATAAGCAAAAGTAAATCATCTCATGCGTCAGTACATCGTCGAATATTATCACTAATACATCACGAATAGTGTCATACATATAACATCACTAATACAACTAAACTCTAGCACACGACGGGTATCGGCGCGGGCGGTGGACACCCACAGAGAAGGCACCATCATGGGATCATAGCTCCAGTGAGATCCCCGGAGAACCTGCCAGGTATTGGATAACGGCCTGTGCTCCAACGCAAACAAGTAGCGACGGACGTGCGTGTCCTCCTCACTGACACGGTGACGCACCACCTCCGCGGAGCCCTCGAGCCTCTGGATCGTCACTGGCCCACGTGATCGCCACCAAAGAAGGTTCGGGTCAACGATAGGTTGGCTCCTCACCAACCCGCGCCCCCCGGTAGGTAGCGCCTCCCAGTACCACCCTGGCGGAGCCCAGTCCCGGACATGGCCGATCTGGTCAAGCAGGTGTCGTCCTCCGCAGACTCGACGACGAGGATGTGGGATAGGCATTGTCACGTCGAGGCGGGAAAAACTGCTTTAACTAAAAAATAGAAACAAGTTCTTACTAACTAGTTCTATTAATTCAACTAGTTCTTACTAAAAATAAACTTACTATAAATAAAAATATTCTAGTACCTAATTAGTACCTAGTTCTTACTAACTAGTTCTTACCATAGATAAACCCTCCCAGCCGCATCTGTATCCAATTCATTTCCACCCATAGATGAACCCTAACTAATTTGATGCAACTAAAATTTGAAGAACCCTATCTAGGCAGAGGTAGGGGAGGGGAGGAGCAGGCGTGCTCACCTCGGGTGCCTGCGGCGAGAGAGGGGCAGGCGGCGTCGAGGTCGGGCTCGGGGCTCGGGCGCACGACGGAGGGCGGCGTCGAGGTCGGGCGCACGACGAAGGACGGTGTCGTGGTCGGGGCCGAGGGCGGCGTCCGGGGCGGCGTTGAGGTCGGGGGCGGGGGCGGTGTTGAATCCGGGGTCGGGGCGGTGTAGAGGGTGTGTGGAGAGCACGCAGCGACCGACGAGCGACGGCGGCGGTGAGAGTGGAGGAGTTCGATTTGGGGGGAAGTGGCCGTGGGGAAGGACGAACGCGGTGGTTAAGTCAGAAGTAGCAGTAGCGCATTCCGGGAAGCGCGCTACTGCTACGTTAGCTACAGCGCGTTCTGGGATACATGCTACTGCTACTACTTTCTCCTTTTTCCCCTTTTCATTTATTTTTCTTCACATTTTATTTTTTTCCTTTCAACTTCTTCTATTTCTTTCATTTTCAATTACCTTTCTATTTGCTTTTCATTTAATTTTATATCCTTTAGTAGTAGCGAGTTTAGAGCAAAATGTGCTGCTAGTAGTAGCGCGGTCCTATGAAGATCGCTACTACTATCTGTACCATATCGGCTAAGCCATGAGAATTTTAGTAGTAACGTGTATGCAGCGAGACGCGCTACTGCTACGATGTTATCTGCAGCGCGGTTTTCACAGGCGCGCTGCTGCTACTTAGCACCAGCGTGCTTCTTTGACCCACGCTACTGCTAAAGTTCTGTGTATAAGGTTTTCCCTAGTAGTGGTACCCCGTGCAGAAAATAGCATAGCTGATCATCTGTCAAATTGTGTTGCGCAAAAGCTTCCTGTGGAACCAGGAACTTTTGTTCTCCATCTTACTCAGCCCTCTGTATCCCCAGCAACAATGGCCTAGAAGAGGAGAAAGATGGGCACCAGTAAACCTCTCCCGGTAGAGCCTCGTGCTCCTAGCAGGGACCCTGCCAGAAACTCACAACTTGTCGGCCCGCACCCTCCCGCCGGGACCATGGTCCCCGCGGACGAGGAGTGTGCCCTTGCAGTTGAGGAGGTGCCGCTAGTCCTTGTTGCTGAGCCCCAAACTCCAACTTGGGCAAGGCACATAGTCCACTTTCTCCAAACCGGAGAACTCCCCAATGACCAGGATGAGGCTGAAAGAGTAGCCCGAAGGGCCAGTATCTACCAGTTGTCAATGACACTCTGTACAAAGGAGGCCCAACAGTGTGAAATTGAAGTGCATCTGTCGGGAACAAGGAAAGGAACTGCTGGCTGAGATACACAGAGGCATGTATAGCTCCCACATTGGATCAAGGGCATTAATTGGGAAAGCATTCCGTCAAGGACTCTATTGTCCCACATCCCTCCAAGATGCAGTCGAGCTAGTCACGAAATGTGAAGCCTGCCAGTTCCATTCCAAGAACATCCACCTGCCTGCCCAGGCTCTTCAAACAATCCCTTTATCATGGCCATTTTCGGTCTGGGGGCTCTATATCCTCAGCCCTTTCCCCCGAGCAATCGGGGGCTTTGAATTCTTGTTCGTTGCCATCAAAAAGTTTACAAAGTGGCCGAAAGTGACTCCCGTGAGAAAGGTGACTGCTCAGTCAGCTATTATGTTCTTGAAAGAACTAGTGTGTCGTTTTGGAGTTCCGGCAAGGATCATTACCGACAACGGCATCCAGTTCATGAGCTGCAACTTCATGCAATATGTTCACACACTTGGAAGCAAAGTCTCATTTGCCTCTGTCGCACATCCCAGAAGCATGGGCAAGCTGAGACGGAGAATGCTGAAGTGCTGTGGGGCCTCCAGACAAGAACCTTTGATACGCCGCAGAAGCACGGCCGGCGGTGGATCGATGAGCTGCCTGTAGTCCTCTGGTTCCTCAGAATAACACCAAGTCGAGCTACCGCGCAAACTCCTTTCTCCATGGTCTATGGGGCAGAAGTAGTTATTGAAGGAAATATGCCCTAGAGGCAATAATAAAGTTATTATTTATTTCCTTATTTCATGATAAATGTTTATTATTCATGCTAGAATTGTATTAACCGGAAACTTAGTACATGTGTGAATACATAGACAAACATAGTGTCACTAGTATGCCTCTACTTGACTAGCTCGTTGATCAAAGATGGTTGTGTTTCATAGCCATAGACATGAGTAGTCATTTGATTAGCAAGATCACATCATTAGGGGAATGATGTGATTGACTTGACCCATTCCGTTAGCTTAGCACTTGATCATTTAGTATGTTGCTATTGCTTTCTTCATGACTTATACATGTTCCTATGACTATGAGATTATGCAACTCCCTTTTACCGGAGGAACATTTTGTGTTCTACCAAACGTCACAACGTAACTGGGTGATTATAAATGTGCTCTACAGGTGTCTCCAAAGGTACATGTTGGGTTGGCGTATTTCAAGATTAGGATTTGTCACTCTGATTGTCGGAGAGGTATCTCTGGGCCCTCTCGATAATGCACATCACTATAAGCCTTGCAAGCAATGTGACTAATGAGTTAGTTGCGGGATGATGCATTACATAACGAGTAAAGAGACTTGCCGGTAACGAGATTGAACTAGGTATTGAGATACGAACGATCGAATCTCGGGCAAGTAACATACCGATGAGAAAGGGAACAATGTATGTTGTTATGCGGTTTGACTGATAAAGATCTTCGTAGAATATGTGGGAGCCAATATGAGCATCCAGGTTCCGCTATTGGTTATTTACTGGAGATGCGTCTCGGTCATGTCTACATAGTTCTCGAACCCGTAGGGTCCGCACGCTTAACGTTCGGTGATGATTTATATTATGAGTTATGTGTTTTGATGTACCGAAGGTAGTTCGGAGTCCCGGATGAGATCGGACACATGACGAGGAGTCTCGACATGGTAGAGACATAAAGATCAATATATTGGACGACTATATTCGGACATCGGAAAGGTTCCGAGTGATTCGGGTATTTATCGGAGTACCGGAGAGTTACGGGAATTCGCCGGGGAGAAGTTATGAGCCTTATGGGCCATAAGAAGGAAGCACACCAGCCCACAAGGGGCTGGTGCGCCCCCCTTTGGGCAGGAGGCCAAATAGGAACAGGTTTGGGGGGTGCGGTCCCCCTTTCCTTCTCTCCTACTCCTCCTTCCCTTCCCTCTCCTACTCCAACTTGGGAAGGGGGAATCCTACTCCCACCGGGAGTAGGACTCCCCCCTTGGGAGCGCCTAGAGAGGGCCGGCCCTCCCCCTCCTCCACTCCTTTATATACGGGGGCAGGGGGCACCTCTAGACACAACAAATGATCTCTTGATCTCTTAGAAGTGTGCGGTGTCCCCCTGCACCAGATTCCACCTCGATAATATCGTAGCGGTGCTTAGGCGAAGCCTGCGTTGGTAGAATCATCAACACCGTCATCACGCCATCGTGCTGACGGAACTCTCCCGCAAAGCTCTGCTGGATCGGAGTTCGTGGGACGTCATCGAGCTGAACGTGTGCTGAACTCAGAGGTGTCGTACGTTTGGTACTTGATCGGTCGGATTGTGAAGACGTACGACTACATCAACCGCGTTGTGCTAACACTCTGCTTTCGGTCTACAAGGGTACGTGGTCAACACTCTCCCCTCTCGTTGCTATGCATCACCATGATCTTGCGTGTGCGTAGGAATTTTTTTTGAAATTACTATGTTCCCCAACAGTGGCATCTGAGCCAGGTTTTATGCGTAGATGTTATATGCACGAGTACAACACAAGTGAGTAGTGGGCGATACAAGTCATGTAGGAACGGTTCTTGCTCAGCCTGTAGCAGCCATGTAAAACTTGCAACAACAAAGTAGAGGGCGTCTAACTTTTTTTGCAGGGCATGTTGTGATGTGATATGGTCAAGACGTGATGCTATATTTTATTGTATGAGATGATCATGTTTTGTAACCGAGTTATCGGCAACTGGCAGGAGCCATATGGTTGTCGCTTTATTGTATGCAATGCAATCGCCCTGTAATTGCTTTACTTTATCACTAAGCAGTAGCGATAGTCGTAGAAGCAATAGTTGGCGAGACGACAATGATGCTACGATGGAGATCAAGGTGTCATGCCGGTGATGATGGTGATCATGACGGTGCTTCGGAGATGGAGATCACAAGCACAAGATGATGATGGCCATATCATATCACTTATGTTGATTGCATGTGATGTTTATCCTTTATGCATCTTATTTTGCTTTGATTGATGGTAGCATTATAAGATGATCTCTCACTAAATTTCAAGGTAAAAGTGTTCTCCCTGAGTATGCACCATTGCCAAAGTTCGTCGTGCCGAGACACCACGTGATGATTGGGTGTGATAAGCTCTACGTCCATCTATAATGGGTGCAAGCCAGTTTTGCACACGCAGAATACTCGGGTTAAACTTGACGAGCCTATCATATGCAGATATGGCCTCGGAACACTGAGACCAAAAGGTCGAGCGTGAATCATATAGTAGATATGATCAACATAGTGATGTTCACCATTGAAAACTACTCCATTTCACGTGATGATCGGACATGGTTTAGTTGATTTGGATCACGTGATCACTTAGATGATTAGAGGGATGTCTATCTAAGTGGGAGTTCTTAAGTAATATGATTAATCGAACTTTAATTTATCATGAACTTAGTCTTGATAGTATTTTGCAAATTATGTTGTAGATCAATAGCTCGCGTTTTTGCTTCCCTATGTTTTATATGTGTTCCCAGAGAAAACTAAGTTGAAAGATGATAGTAGCAATGATGAGGACTGGGTCCGTGATCTGAGGTTTATCCTCACTGCTGCACAGAAGAATTATGTCCTTGATGCACCGCTTGGTGACGGACCTATTGCAGGAGCAGATGCAGACGTTATGAATGTTTGGCTAGCTTAATATGATGACTACTTGATAGTTTAGTGCACCATGCTTAACGGCTTAGAATCGGGACTTCAAAGACGTTTTGAACATCATGGACCATATAAGATGTTCTAGGAGTTGAAGTTAATATTTCAAGCAAATACCCGAGTTGAGAGATCTCAAGTCTCCAACAAGTTCTATAGCTAAAAGATGGAGGGTAGAAATCAAGAAAAGATCATCAAGTGTTGATGATTGACAAGACCACTAGTTTCAAGAAAAGGGCAAAGGGAAATAAAGGGAAACTTCAAGTAGAATGGCAAGCAAGTTGTCACTCCCGTGAAGAAGCCCAAAGCTGGACCAAAGCTTGAAACTGAGTGCTTCTACTGAAAAGGAAATGGTCACTGGAAGCGGAAATACCCTGAATATTTGGTGGATAACTAGGATGGCAAAGTGAACAAGGGTATATTTTATATACAGGTTATTGATGTGTACCTTACTAGTGTTTATAGTAGCCCCTGGGTATTTGATACTTGTTTGGTTGCTAAAAATTAGTAACTCGAAACAGGAGTTACAGAATAAACAGAGACTAGTTGAGGGTGAAGTGACGATGTGTGTTGTAAGTGGTTACAAGATTGATATGATCATCATCGCACACTCCCTATACTTTCGGGATTAGTGTTAAACCTAAATAAATGTTATTTGGCGTTTGCGTTGAGCATGAATATGATTTGATCATGTTTATTGCAATACCGTTATTCATTTAAAATCAGAGAATAATTGTTGTTCTGTTTACATGAATAAAACCTTCGATGGTCATACACCCAATGAAAATAGTTTGTTGGATCTCGAGCGTAGTGATACACATATTCATAATATTGATGCCAAAAGATGCAAAGCTGATAATGATAGTGCAAGTTATTTGTGTCACTGCCGTTTGGGTCATATCGGTGTAAAGCGCCTGAAGAAACTCCATTAAGATGGACTTTTGGAATCACTTGGTTATGAATCATTTGATGCTTGCGAACCGTGCCTGTCGTGGAATTGTCACTTCAGGTGTCCTCGTGAACGGACTTAGTTGTGGAGCCATCGCAACTCGGAAGCTTGGAGTGGTTAAATCGGGACAAAGGACACGAGAGGGTTTTTACTAGTTCGGCCCCTTACGGTGAAGGTAAGGCCCACGTCTAGTTGGGTTTGGTATTGATGTTTCGATGACCAGGGAGCAAGGTATGCTATGCCCGGCTCTCGATGAGTTGTTTCTTGCCCTAAGCCGCCAGCAGGTCGTCCCCTTATATACACGGGTTGACGCCATGTGGCCTACAGAGTCCCGGCCGACTTATAAACAGTGTCCGGCTCGGTGACTAGTTAAATATACCTTATGATACAAGTCATGCCATTACAGCGGTTTACTAAAACGGGCCTTAAGTCACCTGTGGGCCTTAAGCCCTTTATGGAACCGCCATCTTCATGCTTGATCTTGGGCTTCTCTCTGCTGAATCCTCTTTGCGTAACCCGGCCCCTCCTGGGCGGCTTACACAAATAGTTATATCCCCAACATTAGGCCCCAGATTGATTTGAACCTGTTCATGTCAATCTTAAAATACATTTTTTAAAAGTAAATCTTCAGTCTTCTGACTGTGCCAAAGGTTTTCTTTAACCCGCCATGACGTCATCTCTTGGATCCGTGTTAACCCGCTATGACGTCATCCGTTCTTAAATTGTTTTTCTATTCCACCGTATCCTCCAACGGATCTCTGCTTTATTTACTGTTCCGGAAATCGAGGCGTAGGGGCCGCTGGATAATAACTCTTATCTCCTCGTTTCCCGCGCCGTCTTAGTTATCCTCTCCTTATAAATAGGCGTGACCTAGGTCTTCCTATTCTCCTCCTTCCAGTCGTCTTCTTCCTCTTGCTGCTTCTCTGCTACTCGAGCTCCGCCGCCGCCGCCGCAGATCTCCTTGTCTTCTCCAACTCAGGCCGCTGCATCAACCTGGTTGGACCAGAAAAAAGCGACACCCTTCTGTGGCAACCTTGCATCGGTAAGTCTCCCCTTTCCTGCTCCTTAGATCTACATTAAAGCCTTCGAGTTCTTCCTGTCCAGTAGCTTTCTTTCATAGATTTCATTATCCTCACTCTTCTTGATCTTGAAGATGATAAAAACTGATGCGGTAGATGTTTTGCACCTACTTTTGAAATGCAAATGAACCCCTTTCTGTCGCATAGAGGCCCCATTCGAGCCCTTGAGCTTTATCCGCTCCAGTCTTAGGTCTAGAAAATTTCCTTTTCAGAACAGTTGTTTGATCCAAAATAACAGTGGTAGATTATGAAACCTGTTTGTATCACCCGGGAAATTACTTCTGTCGAATACCCATAAACACAACTGTCCATGTAGCCGGTTTAAGTAAGTGATACTGAGCTGTAAGCCTTGCTTTCTTCTCATGACCTTAAGAATTTTGAACTGCTCTTGATACTTGTAGCGGCTTAAATATTGTTGCACAGTCACCCATATATCATTAGGCCCCTTCTTAAGCCGCCACTTTAAATAATTTAGATATTTCTCCCAGGTTAAAATTGAACCGGAACTTCTTATTTTGTCGTAGGCCAACTGTTGTCATGACACCTAAGGCGGCCAAAGCCCCCGTGACTTGCAATTGGGTCCCATCCACAGTTACTAAGAGTAAACTTGCTGAGTTCGTGAAGTCTGGCCACCTGCCAAAAAAGGAGGTCATGTCTTATCGTGCCCCTGACCCGTCTAAAGAGAGGCCTCAACCCAAAGAAGGGGAGCTGATAGTGTTCACAGATCACATGAACCGGGGATTTGCCCCTCCCGACTCAAAATTCTTCAGGGAAGTTTTGAATTTCTTTGATCTTAGACCTCAAGACATTGGACCCAATTCCGTGTCAAATCTTTGCAATTTCCAAGTCTTCTGCGAGGTGTACTTGGGAGAGGAGCCAATTCTGATTTTGTTCCGAGAACTTTTTTACTTGAACCGGCAGAATGAACGTGCCAACGGGCCTAGTCATGAACTTGGTGGCATATCAATCCAGCGGCGGAGAGATTGTCTTTTTCCTTATGCTGAGCTGCCGAGTCACCCAAAAGATTGGAACTAGACGTGGTTCTACTGTCAAGATACTTCACCGGCTGATGAGAGGCCTCTGCCCGGCTTCCGCGCCCTGCGCCTTGAATCCAACCATCAGCTGGCAGATAAGTTGACCGCTGTTGAGCGCCTGCCTCTCAATCCCACCATCAAGAAGATCAAAGCTCTGTTAGGAAACGGGTTAAACGACATCGATCTGGTCCGGGTCTGGGTCACCTGGCGAATACTACCATTAAGCCGCCGCTCCGGCTTAATGTGTACTTACATAGGCAAGAAGGATGATCCAATGCGTCATAGTCCTGATGACTTACCAGATGATGTGGTAGACGCTACAACCCAGTCACTGCTGAAGGAGGGCACTGTAACTAGCAATGCCTTCGGCTTACTTCCCTTCTGCAGGAAGAACCCGGCCCCTGCAGTGAGTTACCAATCTTAATAAATACTCCTTAACATGTTATACCTTCTTTGTACTTATGATTTCTTATCTTTTTCCACAGGCCGGTGATAATTTCTGGAAGGTTAAATATGACCACGAGGCTGCCAAACAAGCCAAGGCAGCTAAGAAAACCGAAAGGAAGGCCGCCAAGACGGGCACCTCAAAGAAGAAGAAACCCAGCGCCTCTGATATGCTTAAATTGGATGACTCTTCTTCGGATGATGAAGAGGTAATCCTTTGATTTTCTTAACTCCTTTGTTGTTATTTTACTGACATTCTATCCTTTCAGGAGGATACAGGGAACAGTCAAGCAATTGATGAAGAGGTAACTATAATCTCCTCCGACTCAGAGCCTTTGCCAAAGCAAAAAATCCAAAGGGTGACCCGGAAAGTAAGATTTTCACATCCTCTAGCTTACCAAGATCCTCAATTTATTTTGAAGCAACAACAGCTTGAGAACCGGAGGCAGAATCGGGCCAATCAAGACGCAGAACTCTCCTCCGGCTTACCCGATCTAACTAGGAAGTGTCGGACCAAGGTTATCTCCGATTTACGTTCTGTTTTACCTTTGGCGGGCTTAATTCGCCAACCTCTCAATTCATCTGCTCTCAATTCATCTGACTCCAATTATCAGGATACCTCTCCTTCCTCTAACGAGTCGATGCAATCAAACATGCCGGCTTCCAAAACGGCTCCCAGGTAATGTAACCTTTCTTACTTTAAGTTTTACCGTACTTATTCTTTAATACTCATCCTTCTACCTTTATTGACAGCCTGCAAGTGAAGCCTAGCAAGAGGGCAAGGAAAAATAAGCCGTCCCAAGACCCGATTGTTACTGAGCCGGCGCTTGACTTGTCCACTCCTGACAGCTCTACCCATCAACCAACACCTGAACCAGCTTCTGATATTCCGATGCCAACTTCTGACCCGCCTGCTGAAGATGTTATTCACAACTCTGATAACCCGGAAGCCCCTAGTCCGGCCAAGACGACTGACCCGGAAGATGAATATCTGAAGAGTCAATATGTTGAACCGGGCCGACCTACTATTCTTTCCCAATGCACTGCCAAGCAAGAATTTGCCCAACGTCGAAAAGCCAAACAGGACATCACTAACTATACTCACTTAAGCATTGGTGATATAGTCTCGGGCTATCTGAACCAACTGCATAGTAGTCGTGACCTGGAAATTGACATGGTGAAACAAATACAACACAAATCTGAGGTATAACTTATGCTTTTTCCTAAATCTTACTTACTGTACCAGCCCCCAAGTCTATTGCTTATGAATGAATATGCTGTAGACTTAGAAATCTACTTTCTGTTGGTTTGTCCTGTTTAAAGAAAATATATTTAACCCGGTTGTAACATGATAATTTTAATTTGCAATACACATTAGCCCCCAAGTGTCAAGTATCTTTACTTGTAAAGTGCTTGAGACTTGATATGTATGACCTGGCAGGGTAGGTAAAAAATTCTTTAAGCATACATTAGCCCCCAAGTGCCAAGTATCTTTACTTGTAAAGTGTTTGGGACTTGAATGTTACCTTACCATGATTCTTACCATAACCTGGTACCAATACAGGCCACCACAAGTCAATTTAAATCGGAGCTTGCTGATCTAAAGAGCCGGCTGAAAACTCAAGAGCTTGAAACTCAAAAAGCTAACTCCAAGTTTGAATTCATCATCTCTGAACAAGAGAAGTTGAAGCAAAATTTTGAATCAGAGAAGAAAATCTGGGCTGACGAGAAGGCTTCACTAGTGACTCGAGCCGAGATGGTAGAAGCATCTCTTGCAGAGGCAACAACCGAGCTGTCCAATTTAAAACGGCAGATATCCCAAATGGTCTCAGCCATCTTAGGTAAGTTACTCTGAAAAAACCTCAAACATTGTAACCTTCCAATGATTATTGCAATAGTTATCTCCGTCTTATTGTTATGCTTGTGAACATACAGGCCCCAGGAGTACCAACCTCAAGCAAAACATGCTGATCAAGCTTAAGGCGGTTTACACCTTAGTGGAGCAGCTGTACTCCGGGTCACAACGTGCCTTGGCCGTTGTGGCCTTATCAAATACCACTCCCCACCTCCTTAAAGATGTACTGAAGCATCTCGCGATGCTGCCTCAACGAATTCAGGAGTTAAGGCGGGCATCTTCAAGAGTCGGAGCCATGGCCGCATTAAGCCGGGCAAAGGCATGGGTGCCAGAGCTTGACTTGGTTGACCTATCTCTTGGATATCCAAGCCTGAAGGAGGACGGTACTGCATTTGATGATCAAGATTTCACCACCTGTGTCAAAGTCGTACATCCCTTTGCTACCCTTATTGGGAATGATACTGATCTTACTAAGTATTCGCCGGGCTATGATAGCGAGAACCGGAGAATTCCAAACATTCCATACGACCAAGTCAGCCTGATCCCTCCAACGCATAAGCATACCTTTGCCCCTGAAGTGGACCCGGCCGGTTTAATAGATGATGAGGCTGAGTTTGAAGCCTTGAGTGGCATTGACTGGGCCTCGTCCACCTTCTAGGACAAAGCAACCAACGGAGAGGCGGAGAAGGATAACCCGGAGTCTTCAAGCCCGACGAAGGAATGAACCGCCAGGCGTTTTATAACTTTGCCAAAACAATGCTTCACTTATTCAGACTCGGGGAGTCTTGTAATAGGATAGAAAAACCTCTTAATGTTTGTCCTGCCCTTGCGCACGTTCATGGTGCTTAACACTTTCGTAAGCCGCCATTGTTATATACTTCTGGCTTACATTGACCATTTATTCCCTTGATGTTTAACTTGTTTTGCCTTATCCTGCACATAAAACAAGCAAAACTTTCTTGGCGGTCTATCGCACCAGGGGTTTATATAGAGTATTGATAACTCGGAACATGACCCAAAGACATCATATATAGGCCGGTTTATGATTATTTATTAAATATAATCACAATAGCATACCTGCGACCCCTTTGATAGTCTTCCTGGCTCATTTGATGCTTTACCTGGCACTTACGAATCTGGGGTGATCAATATTAAACCGGAAGAATCAAGAACCATCTCCTCAAGAAGGTTTCAAGATAGTTAAAGTAATTATATTTATAAGCAATGTTCACAGGCTCCTGATTCGAATACGATCAGAGAACCGTCACAAAGTGGTTAAGCTAAGATTCAGATACGATCATATAGCCCCCAGTGGCTTTGGCGATGCCGATCAAGTGGGTATCGACAGCTATGTTCTCTTTGGTTCAAATACGACCTATGTTTGAACAGGAAGCCCCCAAGTGAACATAAGAGTTGTTTAATGACGCTGATTCGAATACGATCCACGTCAGACCCAAAGGGGTTAAGCTATGATTCAAATATGATCAAGAAGCCCCCAAGTGGGTTTGGCAGTATGCCGATCAAGTGGGTATCGACAACTATGTTCTCTTTGGTTCAAATATGACCTATGCTTGAACAGGAAGCCCCCAAGTGACCATGGCTAGATTTAGATATGATCATAAGCCAGTCCAAAGGGAAAGCCGGATTTGGATGCGTTCCGCTCCTTGTTGGTTGTCTCCACTACCTGATAAAGAAGACACATAGAGTTTTGAGGGTAAAAAGGACGGAGGTCCTGCTTTATTTCTTTATATAATATATACATAGTCAAAAAATATATACATCCTGAAAGCCGGTGGCTTAAGTTTAATAAGGCCGGGGATGAGCAATATTCCACGGCCGGCGGGTCTCCTCCTCCCACTTACGTGAGTCTTTATGCTCTCGAACATCGATGAGGTAGTATGACCTGTTGTGCAGATTCTTGCTGACACAAAGGGCCCTTCCCAAGGCGGGGATAGCTTGTGCATATCGGACTGATCCTGGATGAGCCGGAGCACCAAGTCGCCTTCCTGAAAGGTTCTGCTCCTAACCCGGAGGCTGTGATAGCGGCCCAGGTCTTGTTGATAAATCACCGAGCGGGCTATTGCCAAGTCTCGCTCCTCATCTAATAAGTCAAGTGCATTTTGACGAGCTTCTTCGTTGTCAGCCTCAGCGTAAGCCGCCACGCGGGGTGAATCATGCTGGATGTCACTTGGCAGGACCGCCTCTGCATCGTACACCATAAAGAAAGGCGTGTAGCATGTAGATCTGTTAGGCGTAGTGTTGATGCTCCATAACACAGAAGGTAACTCCTCCACCCAACAACACGGAGTCCGCTGTAAGGGGACTAAGAGCCGGGGCTTGATACCTTTCAGGATCTCTTGATTAGCTCTTTCTGCTTGACCATTGGATTGAGGATGAGCAATAGCCGAAATATCAAGCCAGATATGTTCTCTTTGACAGAACTCTTCCATGGCACCCTTGGAGAGATTAGTGCCATTATCAGTTATGATGCTATGTGGGAAACCAAAACGAAAGATCACCTTTTTCATGAATTGAACCGCCGTGGCTGCATCACACTTACTGACCGGCTCTGCCTCAACCCACTTTGTAAACTTATCCACTGCCACCAGGAGATGTGTCTTTTTATCCTTAGACCTCTTAAAAGGCCCAACCATGTCAAGCCCCCAGACTGCAAACGGCCAAGTGATTGGGATCATCCTCAATTCTTGAGCCAGCACATGAGCTCGTCGTGAGAACTTTTGACAACTGTCACATTTGCTGACCAGATCTTCCGCATCAGCATGAGCCGTCAGCCAGTAGAAACCATGACGGAAAGCTTTGTCTACCAGAGATTTTGACCCGGCATGATGGCCACAATCCCCTTCATGGATCTCATGAAGTATTTCTTGGCCTTCTGCAGGCGACACACAGCGCTGAAATGCCCCAGTTACACTTAGGTGATGTAACTCGCCATTAACAATTGTCCTAGATTTGGAGTGCCTGACAATTTGTCTTGCCAAGATCTCATCCTCAGGTAACTCACCACGGGTCATATAAGCCAAATAGGGCACTGTCCAATACGGGATAACGTGAAGAGCTGCCACCAGCTGTGCCTCCAGGTCTGGCACAGCTAGCTTTTCCTCGGTAGGCACCCTGACAGAAGGGTTATGTAAAGTATCGAGAAAGGTGTTAGGTGGCACCGGCTTACGTTGGGATCCCAACCGGCTTAAAGCATCAGCCGCCTCATTCTTCCTTCGATCAATGTGCTCCACTTGATAACCTTTGAAGTGACCAGCCACAGCATCTACTTCACGATGATAAGCCGCCATAAGGGGATCCTTGGAATCCCACTTGCTTGACACCTTCTGAGCCATGAGATCTGAGTCACCCAAGCATCTTACCCGACTTAAGTTCATCTCCTTAGCCATCCGGAGACCATGGAGTAAGCCCTCGTACTCAGTTGCATTGTAGTACATGGAAACATAAGCCGGAGTACATAACAAAATTTGTCACCTCGAGGGGAAGTTAACACCACTCCAGCCCCCGAGCCTTCTAGCTGCCTGGACCCGTCAAAGTGAATCGTCCAATATGTGTTATCTGGATTCTCCTCAGGTGCCTGTAATTCTGTCCAATCATTGATAAAGACCAAGGCCTGAGACTTAATGGCAGTACATGGCATATACTTCAAATCACGAGGCCCAAGCTCAATGGCCCACTTGGCGACTCATCCTGTGGCCTCCCTATTCTGGATGATATCTCCCAAAGGGGCATAACTTACCACAGTTATAGGATGACTTTGAAAGTATTGCTTCAATTTCCGGTTGGCCATAAACACTCCGTAAACGAGTTTCTGCCAATGTGGATACCTTTGTTTAGACTCAATGAGAACCTCACTAATGTAATAAACCGGCCGTTGAACCGGATGCTCCTTGCCAGTTTCCTTACGCTCCACCACGATGGCAACGCTGACGGCTCGTGAATTGGCAGCCACGTATAGCAGCAACGGCTCTTTATCAATGGGAGCCGCAAGAACCGGCGGTTCAGATAACTGTCTCTTCAAGTCTTCAAAGGCAGCATCAGCAGCATCACTCCAAACAAAAGTGTCTGTTTTCTTCATCATCTGATATAGCGGTAGGGCCTTCTCACCTAACCGGCTTATGAACCAGCTTAAAGCGGCAACACGACCCGCCAATCGCTGAACATCATTGATGCATGCCGGTTTAGCGAGAGAGGTAATTGCCTTAATCTTATTCGGATTAGCTTCAATGCCTCTGTTTGATACCAGAAAACCCAAAAGCTTGCCTGCAGGTACACCAAATACACACTTGGCCGGGTTAAGTATCATTTTATAAACCCAGAGATAATCAAAGGTCTCTTTTAAATCGGATATTAAGGTTTCCTTCTCTCTGGACTTCACCACAATGTCATCTACATAAGCATGAACATTATGCCCGATTTGATCGTGTAGACAGTTCTGCACACATCGTTGATAAGTCGCCTCACCACTCTTGAGTCCAAACGGCATAGATACATAACAGAAGGCCCCAAACGGAGTGATGAAAGCCGTCTTCTCCTAGTCCTTAACTGCCATTTTGATCTGATGATAACTAGAATAAGCATCCAAAAAGCTCAAACGTTCACAACCCGCCGTAGCATCAATGATTTGATCAATACGGGGGAGAGCAAAGGGATCAGCCGGACAAGCCTTGTTTAAGTCCGTGTAGTCCACACATATCCGCCAGGTGCCATTCTTCTTGAGGACAAGCACCGGGTTAGCCAACCACTTCGGGTGAAAAACTTCAACAATAAACCCGGCCACTAAGAGCCGGGCGACCTCCTCTCCAATAGCTTTCCGTCTCTCCTCGTTAAAACGCCGAAGAAACTTCCTGGTCGTCTTATACTTCGGATCAATATTGAGAGTGTGCTCAGCGAGTTCCCTCGGCACACCCGGCATGTCAGAAGGTTTCCATGCAAAGATGTCCCGGTTCTCACGGATGAACTCGATGAGCGCGCTTTCCTATTTGGGATCCAAATTGCTGCTGATGCTGAACTTCTTAGAAGGGTCACCCGGGGTAAAGTCAACAAGCTTCGTCTCGGCAGCCGATTTAAATTTCAATGCCGGGCCGTGCTTTGTAGTTGGTTTCTTCAGGGAGGTCATATCCGCTGGGTCAACATTATCTTGATAAAATTTGAGCTCTTCTGCTGCACAGGCCGACTCAGCATAAGACGCGTCGCCTTCTTCACACTCCAACGCCACCTTCCGACTTCCATGCACAGTGATGGTCCCCTTGTGACCCGGCATCTTGAGCTGCAAATAAACATAACACGGCTGGGCCATAAACTTAGCATAAGCTGGCCGCCCAAACAGAGCATGATATGGGCTCCTGATTTTGACCACCTCAAACGTCAACTTCTCAGCTCTGGAGTCATATTCATCTCCGAAGGCCACCTCCAGCTCAATCTTGCCAACTGGGTAAGCCGACTTACCAGGGACCACTCCATGGAAAATAGTGTAAGACGTCCTTACAGTTTTATCAGTTAACCCCATGCGTCGAAAGGTCTCATAATAGAGGATATTGATGCTACTACCCCCGTCCATGAGTACCTTAGTGAATTTATATCCACCAACCTGAGGTGCCACCACCAAGGCCAACTGACCCGGATTATCGACTCGTGGAGGGTGATCTTCTCTACTCCATATGATGGGTTGTTCTGACCACCTCAAATAACGAGGAATTGCCGGCTCGACAGAATTGACGGCCCTCTTATGAACCTTCTGGTCACGTTTGCATAGGCTAGTGGTAAACACGTGATACTGCCCACCATTCAACTGCTTCAGGTTGCTTTGATAGGCCGACTGCTGCTGCTGCTGCTCTCCTTGACCAGACTGCTGTTGATTATAGCCTACTTAATGTCCCTGAAAGCCGGAGCCTGAGCCGCCACCCGGGCCATGAAAACCGCCAGCCCCTGAACCGCCACCAGACCCATCATGGCCATCATAGGTGTTGGAATTCTTAAACGCCTTCATGATCGCGCAATCTTTCCACAGGTGTGTGGCGGGCCGCTCCTTGGTGCCGTGTCTCGGGCAGGGCTCATTGAGTAGCTGTTCAAGAGATGGGCCTGACCCGCCGGATCGAGGCGGCTTACCCTTACGTCTCTGATTGTTACCTTGCGCATTGGCGTTGGCCACAAACTCCGGGTTACCGTCCGCCTTACGCTTATTGCCTCCTTGATTCATCGGGTTATGCTGCTGACCCTTTCCATTGCCGTTCTTATTTCCCTTCCCGGTCTTTTCCTCATTAGACGCAAGATCCTTGGTACTCTCAGAATCGGCATACTTAACTAAAGCCGCCATCAGCGTACCCATATCCTTGCATTCACGTTTAAGGCGCCCTAGTTTTTGCCCCAGCGGCTCAAAACTACAATTCTTCTCCAACATAAGGACTGCAGAGCCGGCATCCATCTTGTCAGATGAATGAATTATCTCCTTGACCTGGCGTACCCAATGGGTGGTGGATTCACCCTCCCCAAGCTTACAATTCGTCATGTCCACAATCGACATAGATTGCTTACAGGTGTCCTTGAAGTTCTGGATGAACCAGGCCTTTAACTCTTCCCATGAACCAATGGAATTGGATGGCAAACCTTTTAACCAAGACCGGGCCGTTCCATCTAACATCATGGTGAAATATTTAGCCATCACCGCGTCACTGACTTCCAACAGCTCCATGGCCATCTCATAATTCTTGATCCATGCTCCGGGCTGTAAGTTGGCCGTGTAATTCGGCACCTTTCGAGGTCCCTTGAAGTCCTTGGGCAGACGTACGTTGCGCAAAGCCGGTACCAAACAAGGAACACCACCGGTTCTAGTGGCTACTCCCGCCTCAACGGAGGTCGTTGGATACTCTGGAAAATCTTGATGTGTCGTCTGTTGTGACGCCTGGATAATTAGGCTACAGTAAAACTCTGCTAATGATGCCACGTCACCACTCTTACTGTCGTAAACCTCGCGATGATTCAATCCCGTCCGAATTCAAAATTCAAAATCAAGGCAAACAATAAAAGTTTTCAAACATTAAAACTAAAATGTCCAAAATGTGTCAAATAAATCATGGATAATACTAGTGGAGAAACCACACTTTTATAAAATGTGTAAAGGCTCCAAACTAATTAAAACAGCAGCTAAGACAATTAATTAAATGCCTTTTAAAAATAATAATAATGCAAACTATTTTAATTAGGTGTCAAACTTTTGGGGTAGTAGAATAAATTATAACGTTAATTTAGGAGTTGTATTTATATTTTATAAAACAGAAATTAAAAGAATAAAATAGAAAAGAAAATAGAAAAAGAAAAAAACAAAACAAAACTAAAACAACAGACCCGCCCCCACGCTGGGCCAAGTGGCCACTGGCCTCCGCCGCTCGAACGGGCCGGCCCAACCGCCCCACACCCCACTCCCTTAACCCCTGGACACGAAACCCTAACCTACCCCGTACCCCACTCGCCCCCCACATCGCTCTCTCCTTCCCCCCCGATCCAGATCTGGATCGGGAAGGGGAACGACCCGCCCCGACTCCATCGACCGCGTCGCCCATCGTCCCTGGAGCACCATCACCGCCGCCACTTCGACCTCGTCAGAGCCACCACGTCGGCCTGCCTCCTCGCCTCCTCATCTCTCTCCTCGACGGAGCGCCGTCCCCGTCCGCCTCCTCGCCTCAATGCTGTGGTGCCGACACCGTCGCTGGTGCTGCCTCGCCAGATGACACCGACCTCACCGCCCCGCTACTGCATCATCGCCTCGACCTCACCGTCGTCCCCGTCATCCTCCTCGAGCCGCTACGTCTACCCTACACCATACGGTGAGGCCAAACCCCGGCCTCTCCTCCTTCTTCCCCCGTCCTCATGTGCACACAACGCCATCGCACGCCGTTAGCCGTGACCCCGTCGCCGTGCCCCCGACCACTGCTCCAGCCGCGCTGGCACGTGCCCTCTGCAGGCCGCACCTACCCCCGCTATGCCGCCTCCTCGTACTCCTAGTCCATGGCCGCCGGCGCCTTCTACGCGTCCGCCGGAGCCCCTGGCCTCTCTGTCCCGCTGCGCCCGTCGTGCCTTGCCCGTCCGGCCCGCTCTGTCGCCCCTTGCCACGATGCTCCAGCTGCCAAAGTGGCCGGCGCCCCCTGGTAGCCTGGGCGTGCGCCCAAACGGCCCTGCGCCCGCGCGCCCGTAACCCGCGCGCCCACTAAGCTGCCCCTGGCCTATGACATGTGGGGCCTGGCCCCAGAATGTTTAGAAAAAAAAGAGAAGAAAAGAAAAAGGAAATAATATAAAAATGAATTAATAAAATTAATAATTAATTAATTAGTGAATTAGTTAACTTAATTAATCTTATTTAGTTAACCTAATTAACAATTGTGAATTAATTAAACTGTAATTAGATTAGTTAAATCCTAATTAGAGTAAACAGAGTGTGACATGCGGGACCCACACGTCAGACTGACCCAGTCAACTCCCTGTTGACTGCTGACGTCATGCTGACGTCAGCATGCACTATTCTGGATAATGTTAGAATTAAATAATAAAATAAATTCTAAAAATGATTAAAACTTTAGAAAATCATATAAAATAAACCGTAGCTCAGATGAAAATACTTTCTATATGAAAGTTGCTTAGAACGACGAGATGAACCCGGATACGCAGCCTGTTCGTCCACCACACACCCCTAACATATCAAACCCGCAACTTTCCCCCTCCGGTTCATCTGTCAGAAAACACGAAACACCGGGAATACTTTCCCGGATGTTTTCACCCCTTCATCGGTATCACCTACTACCGCATTAGGGCACACCGAACACCGCGTATTGTCTTGTTACGCTTTGTGATGCTTTGATTGCTCTGTTATTTATTGTGTTCCCTCTCCGTTACTTCTTTCCGGTAGACCCCGAGACTGCCGGCGACCCCCGGTTCGACTATGGTGTTGGTGACTCGTCCTTCTTGCCAGAGCAACCAGGCAAGCCCCCCCCCTTGATCACCAGATATCGCCTATTCTCCTCTATACTGCTTGCATTAGAGTAGTGTAACATGTTACTGCTTTCCGTTAATCCTATCCCGATGCATAGGCTGACATTGTTGCTACATCTGTTGATACCTTACCTGCAATCCTAAATACTTAGTATAGGATGCTAGTTTATCATCATTGGCCCTACATTCTTGTCAGTCTGCCTTGCTATACTATTGGGCTGTGATCACTCGGGAGGTGATCACGGGTATATATACTATACATACATACATACATACATACTATACAGAAGGTGAATAAAGTCGGGTCAGCTCGATGAGTACCCGCAATTGATTCTGATGAGGGGGCTGAAAGGACAGGTGGCTCCATCCCGGTAGAGGTGGGCCTGGGTTCCCGACGGCCCCCGACTGTTACTTTGTGGCGGAGCGACACGGCAGGTTGAGACCACCTAGGAGACAGGTGGGCCTGGCCCTGTTCGGCGTTCGCGGATACTTAACACGCTTAACGAGATCTTGGTATTTGATCTGAGTTGGCTACGAGCCTATACGCACTAACAAACTACGTGGGAAAGATATGGGCACTCGGCGTCATGGTATCAGCCGAAGCACTTCGTGACGCCAGCGACTGAGTGGCGCGCGCTGGATTGGAACGTAAGCCTGCTCTTGTATTAAGGGGGCTAGTTCTGCTTTTGGCCGCGTACGCAACGTGCTGGTGTGCTATGGGCGATGGGCCCAGACCCCTGTGCGCTTAGGTTTAGACCGGCGTGCTGGCCTCTCTGTTGAGCCTAGGTGGGGCTGCGACGTGTTGATCTTTCGCGGCCGGGCATGACCCAGGAAAGTGTGTCCGGCCAAATGGGATCAAGCGTGTTGGGTAAGTTGGTGCACCCCTGCAGGGAAGTTAATCTATTCAAATAGCCGTGATCTTCGGTAACAGGACGACTTGGAGTTGTACCTTGACCTTATGACAACTAGAACCGGATACTTAATAAAACACACCCTTCCAAGTTCCACAGACAACCCGGTGATCGCTTTTCCACAGGGCGACGAAGGGAGGATCGCCGGGTAGGATTATGCTACTATGATGCTACTGGAGATGCTACTTGGAGATGCTACTTGGAGATGCTACTTGGAGGACTTCAATCTACTCTCTTCTACATGCTGCAAGACGGAGGCTGCCAGAAGCGTAGTCTTCGACAGGATTAGCTATCCCCCTTTTATTCTGGCATTCTGCAGTTCAGTCCACCGATATTGTCACATCCCTAGCTTCTGGCATTGCTCTAGGCTAGCTTCATGTGTGCATCATGTCTATATTTTTGAAACTTGAATTGAGGAATATTGGAAGCCTCAAAACCCTAAATAAAAGAGGGGCAAAAACCCTAGAAATCTCATTCATTGCTCCAAAAGGCTCTTCTTAAATGTTTGATAATTTTTGGTAAGGGTTCTGGTCCCAACCAAAATATTGAACATTTTTAAGGATTTATTTTTGGGACTTTGAATTTAAATCATTAGCTATTTGAATTTGAATTATATTCATATAATTAGAATATAATTTCAAATACCCCTGAAATATTTTATGAGCTTTTGGAAAAGTCCATCTAGCCAAATAAAATTATTCAGAGGAGTTTTTGGCATTGTTTGAATTTGTTTAAAATTCAAAACAGTGGAAAAACGAAATTAAATAAAACAAAACAGAAGAAAAAAATAAAAGAGAGAGAGAGAAGGACTTACCTGGCCTCACCCGTGCAGCCCACCAGAACCGGCCCAGCCGGCCCAGCCCGCCACCGCTACTCCCCCCCTGTCGTCTTCCTCTTGCCAGTGGGAGCAGCTGCGTGCTCGCACGCGCGCGGCCGAGGAGGCCACCTCCTCCCTGCCTGGCTGCCTCCTCCTTCCCTGGTCCCTCCCGCGACGCCACGCAGCCCCGACCCCCTCTCCCTTCTCCCTCGCTCTCTGGACCTCCCTCCCCCTCGCTCCTCTGTTTCCCCTCCCGCGACCGAACGGAGCCGCCGCCACCGACGAGAGCCACCGTGGCTACCGGCCACCCCACGGCTCACCGACGCCCCAGGAAGCTCCGCCGGTCCTCCCTCTACCTCCTCAACGAGCCACGAGGCCCCGGACGTGCCACAACACCGCCCTCGATGCCTTCTTCAACCTCGGGACCGCCGGCCATCTTCGTCAAATTCGCCGGCTCCGGACCGTCCCCGACCTCGCCGAGCGTCCCCTCGTCATCGCCGTGAGTCACTGACCCTCTCCCCTAACTCAGCATGCTCCCCTCCGTGCCGTAGCACCGTTCCCCACGAGCACCGAAGCCATCGTCCGCCATTGCTGCTCCACGCATAGCCTCCGTGCTCCCCTGGCCTCACTGAGCTGCTCTTAGTGCTCCCCATGTCTAGCAGGTGCTGCCCAGCCTCTCCATTTGCTCACTGATGCACCGTAGCGACGCGCCCGAGCACCACCGAACACCATCGCCGCCAAAGCTCGTCGTCGGCATGAGTTCCGGCGACCCCACGACCTCCCACTCGGTCCTCTGGATGCGCGGGAGCAAGGGCCATCCCCTGGTGCCCTCAGCGCGCCAAACTGACGCCTCTAGCGCAAGTCCGGCGTGCCCCGCCGTGTTCTGTGGTCGCCGTCGGCTGGTCTCCGGCGTGCTGACGTGGCGTCGTCGTTAGGGGCTAATGACCCTGCTAACTAACCCTGTGACACTGACAGCGGGCCCCGTAGCGGGTCAAAGCCCGAGTCAACGCGGGATTAGCCCCTGTGTCACTGACGTGTGGACCCCACACGTCAGGTTTGACCCGAGCCGGCCCCTGTTGACTTGCTGACGTCATGCCAACGTCATGCTGACGCAGTAATGTTTTCTGGATTTAATTTAATTCAGAAAATTCCAGAAAATGCCTAAAACTTCTAAAAATCATAGAAAATTAACCGTAACTCCAAATTAAATAATTTATATATGAAAAATTATCAGAAAAATTCAAGGAATCCATCTGTACCATTTTCATGCATGTTAGAACAACTTATAGCTGCTGTTTAGCACAAATCAAATAAAGGGCATTTAAATAATCACATATGGAGTTTGAATTTGAATCTTGTATTCAAACCAACTTCATTTAATCTGTTGCTAGTTGCATTGGCTCAAAACACATTCATTTTGCCATGTCATGATCATGCATCATATTGTGCATTGCATTGATTGTGTTCCCTTCTGTGTTGCCGGTATTTGTCCCCTCTCGATAGACGTGATACCGATGATGTGATCGTTGACACTGATGAAGACTCAATGTTATCTTCAAAAGTGCCAGGCAAGCAAAACCCCCTTGTTCATTCCGATAAAATCCCACTCTCTCGCTCCTGCTCTCTTTTACTGCATTAGGACAACATCGATTCATCTGTTACTTGCTGCGGTAGCTGAACCCCTTTATCCTTTGCATGACCTGTCATTCCACAGTAAATAGATGAAACCCACTAGCATGAGTAGGAGTTGTTTGAGCTCTGTTGTGCCTACTTGTTCATGTTTGTTTGTCATGCCTGCTACTGCTTAGAGTTGAGTCAGGTCTGATTCATCGGGGATGAATCAGAGGTGTGTGAACATGTCCTACTGTGTGTGAGCTAAGTGTGTGAACACGATTTGGTAAAGGTAGCGGTGAGAGGCCATGTAGGAGTACATGGTGGGTTGTCTCATTGCAGCCGTCCTCAGGAACTGAGTTCTGTGTTTGTGATCCATGATTCAGCTACTACCACACATTGGGCCCGAAACCAATGGACCCTCTCGGCTTCTTAATCACCCTTGTCCTCTGTCCAGGAGTTGCAAGTAGTTTCTGGTGTTTGTAGTATGCTGGAGGCCGTGGGCAGCGCTGACCGTAGGGGTGGGCTGTGATGCGGTAGGCACGTGGCACGGTGTACCGGGCGCCCGATTGGTGTCTCGGGAACCCTGTTCACATCGGTTGGGGCTGTGAGCGAAACTCCGGCCGGATCTCCTCATGGATGGAACCCGAATAGGCGATAAACCTGGACTAGAGACTCGAGTGTTTAGGCAGGCCGTGGCCGACACCCACGTTGGGCTTCCGCTTGAAGGTTGCCGAGTACATGTCGTGTAAACGGCGGTAAGTGGTGAGAGCGTGTGTGAAGAAGTACACCCCTGCAGGGTTAACATCATCTATTCGAATAGCCGTATTCGCGGAAAAGGACTTCTGGGTTGCTTATATCAGTTCATAGACAAGTGAAAGTGGATACTCTAAAATACGCAAGATAAGCGTGAGTGCTATGAATGGCGTTCTCGTAGGGAGACGGGAGCGGATCCATGGTGGTGTATTGATATGGTGAATATGTGGACTCGTCTGCGCCACCTCAAAAAAGTTACTCGCAGTCGTAGTTCAGGATAGCCACCGAGTCAAAGCTGGCTTGCTGCAGTTAAACCCCACCATCCCTTTGTTGATAATGATGCATATGTAGATAGTTCTGATGTAAGTCTTGCTGGGTACATTTGTACTCACGTTTGCCTATTTTATGTTTTTGCAGAGAGACTTCAGTCTCACTAGTATTTCCGCGTGGTCTTCGACGTTTAGCTTGTTACCTCAGCTACGATCTTGTGCCTCGGCAGGATCTGATAGATAGTCAGGCTTCTCAGCCTTTTTCATTTATAGATGTCTGTACTCAGACATGATAGCTTCCGCTTGTGCTTGATTTGTATGCTCTGAATGTTGGGTCATGAGACCCATGTTTGTAATATCTCGCTCCTCGGAGCCTATTGAATAGATTACTTGAGTCATAGAGTCATGTTGTGATGCCATGTTGTATTTGCACATATCGAGCATATTGTGTGTATGTTATTGAAATGCTTGGTATGTGTGGGATCTGACCATCTAGTTGTTTATCTTTAGTAGCCTCTCTTACGGGGAAATGTCTCCTAGTGTTTCCACCGAGCCATGGTAGCTTGCTACTGCTCCGGAACACTTAGGCTGGCCGGCATGTGTCCTTCTTCGTTCCTGTGTCTGTCCCTTCGGGGAAATGTCACGCGGTGAATACCGGAGTCCTGTTAGCCCGCTACAGCCCGGCTCACCGGAGTCCTGCTAGCCCAGTGCTACAGCCTGGATCCACTCGCTGATGACCGACACGTTCGATGCTGGGTCATGGATGCCTGTCCCTGTAAGTCTGTGCCGCTTTGGGTTTACGACTAGCCATGTCAGCCCGGGCTCCTTATCATATGGATGCTAGCGACACTGTCATATACGTGTGCCAAAAGGCGCAAACGGTCCCGGGCAAAGGTAAGGCGACACCCGTGGGAATACCGTGCGTGAGGCCGCAAAGTGATATGAGGTGTTACATGCTAGATCGATGTGGCATTGAGTCGGGGTCCTGACAGCGTTGGTATCAGAGCTTGACTGCCTGTAGGATTACTAAGCCAAACTGGTCGAAGTTGAGTCTAGAAATTCTTTAGTTATATAAGGGAATTGATTGTGGGATGGAACGTAAGGCTCTTTTACTCCTTATACCTCATGCCCTTCTAATCTGAGTCATCTTATCTTTCCTGCGGGGATTAAGAACTAGGCTATCTCTTCTTTCTATTAGGATCACGTGTTACTAATCAGTAGACTTATAAGATTGTTGGATTTAAGTCTCAGTTCAGTTCCTACTACTTCCGTATGTTAATTGTTGATCTCGGAACCTTGATATTGTGCTTCTGAGTGGTTATGCCACCATTTTTGTGATTGTCTCAAATCTTTTTGAGCAATTATAGCCGTTATGCTGTCCGAGTCATCCCAGGTTTCTAAATAGTCCGATGCATTTGCAAATCCCTTCCTTCTGTTTCCGATGTTCCCATGGGCCAGATTAACCACACTAATCGGTGTGTTGAGGTAATTATTGCCTCGACATATATGTTGGAATTATTATTATGACCCTAAGTGCTTAGGGGATCATCTAGTGGTCTAGCCATGATTTGTGTCCTAGTGTGAAGATTCTGTCCTTTATTCTCGGAAGCATCCCGTGATGCTACTTAGTAGTAGGTATTCTACTCCTGGGTTCTGAACCCGAGATTCACTCTACCTACTTCATGTTGATAGTAATTGCTAGTGCCTTTAGGATATTAGTAACCTTTGCGATAGTCCTTGAAGTCCGTGGTATCTTCTTCTTCCAAATACCATGAACTACTTATGGCAGATGTTTATTGGATCAAAAAAAATCACAATTAGAGTACTCTTGAGGAGTTCTCCATTCATAAATCGTGACTCTGCCAGTTCTACCTTTCTGCATGGGTTATCCGGAAGAAATATGTTGAACTTGGTTCGACATACTAATCTATGCATCCACAACTCACAAAGTTATATGTTCCTTTGAGTTGTTCTCTTTAGTTGCATTCTGACCCTCGTCTATCAATTGATAGTCAAGAGTATGCGTGCGTTCGTTCATCGATGCCTATGACTCTTGTGGTCTGTCAAGCCATTCTATTCCGGAATGACTAGGAGAAACAAACTCCAGTACCTCTTCCATATCTAGGATTGGGTCAAAGTAGTTGTATTCCGCAGATCAAATGCCAATCCAGCTTTTGGTTCTGCTCTACCTTGGAGTATTACATATTTTATATCGAGATTGTTATAGGAATTGCACACCATCCCATGAACTCTTGGTACAGTGACACTTCTTGCCATCACTGTTCATTCCTCGGCCCTCGTGTTGATGCAACCGGAATACCGACAAATGAATTGTGATGTGTGAAATCAATACTGCTAGCAACTCTGTTGCTTGGTAGTTAAAGGATAATAATTTCATTCTTAGTATGTTGGTTTTCGAATCATCCTTCTAAGACTGATCGTGCTACCTAGTCCTTATTTCGGTGCACCCTTCGATTGATGAGTTAGGATCTTGTCAAGTCCTCACTCATTTGATCATATCGTCTTGCCCTCAAAAGCAAGATTGTTCTCGAGCTTAGTAACATACGGGTGGTTCGTGACTTTCCAAATATCTTCTTGGAGGTGTTACCGGGTTGTCACCTGACCGCTATGTTGAGTTCGTGATCAAGTTGGTTTCTTGTGAACCACCTTCTCTCCAAGAATCGGTGTTAGATATCCCTGAGCTAGTTGGTTAAGCTAGACAACAACTTGGAGAGTTGGAAGATAAAAGCTTGTCTGACTTAGTTCGTTCCAAAGGGATATTCTTGTGTAGTGTGTGTTGAAGAAAGATGATATCTTCATCGATTGGTCCTTGTGATCAGTTGCTGGACCTATTGTCTTATCAATCCTTTGATTTGAGTGTGGGCTATCGTCAAATCAAATCAGTACCAACGATGCTCGTAATGTTGTCTTATTCGTGGTTGATCCCTCGAGCATACACCATTATATCTTTTGGGTCTGACCAATGCTATCACTTGTTCACTTAACTATGGAATTCCTTTTAAAAGGAAACCCAGATGAATTGTTGTTGTGCCCATTGACAACATCCTTGTCTTCTCCATAATTTTGCTGAACATTAAGCTAGTGTTGGAAACTTTTGAAAGCATTTGTTCATGCTAGCTCATGAAGCATATGTTTGGATGAAGGTAGTGACTTCCTTTAATTCATGTGCATCTGATGCAAGTTGCCGCCGTGGATTCGAGAAAGTCAATGTTGCTTTCTTTGGAATCATTCCAAACCAGTCATGCACACGTGCGAAGAATGCTGTGGTTTGAAGACTTGCAACCTTCAATCTATATGTATCCCTAGCACACCAAGCCACTGATTGATTTGTTCAAGGAGAAGGAGTTCCTTCATAAGAGCTAATCCGGACTTATGAAAGAACTTCGATACCCTCGTTGATGGTTCCCCCTCCTGAACTCGGTAGTGTTTTATTATAAGACTACCACGTGGTCATGCTTGTCTGGGACAACGTGTTCACATGTTTGTAGCAGAACCAGCTCATGTTTTGGAGCTTGCTATCGTAGTTCATCTCCCGAGAATCCCGCAACGTCATCTCGTCGATTTGTGTTGCAAACTTTCATTTTTCTTCCTAAGACTCGATGAGCCTGGAATATCCTAACACCAACCAGAGCTGAATCTCAGGCAGATATGATGGTTGGAACATTTCCCTAAGAACTATAATATTGGTCTCTCGATAACCAGTAAGGTGGATGTCGTGGCCAACACACCCATCCGGTAGACCTATTATTATAGTATCTTGTTTGAGGAAGTTGGCCACCCCCCCCCATAGGGATTTCGTAGGATTTACTCCCTAGTTGCCCCTATGGATTTTTGTGTTCCCGAAGTCCGACCTTTTACTTGATGTTTTAGATATCAAACCATATCTATGAATGGGTTATACTAGCACATCAAGGAGAACATTAGAAGCGGAGTGCTAAATGTCTCTTGGTCGATCATCCAGATTTTATTTGCTTGGCCTCGCTAAGGTGAAATATGAGAAAGTGTTATCCTCCTTCGCATCTGCATCGTCCATCGCTATTCATCATGGTAGTATGTTGTGTTGTCAGCACCCTTGACGCGGTTGTTGATAAAACCTTGATGATTGTGGAAATGCTCAAGTTCTTGAGAGCACGCACAAGCGCTACGTCTTATCATCGGCACTAGCTGGGATTGCCCCAGATTTCCTCGGTTATGCTATAACCACTCCAACAGTGAATTCACTCTCTATTGTTGGGTTCTTCCCCAGTTACCAGAATCATTCCCAGCATTTGCATTTTGTTCCCAGCTTGCACCGCCAATGTGCCATTCTACCATGGGTCTCTTCCATTTCCGGTGATAAGCAAAATTCATCCATTACATTGTCTTCAACAAGGTAATCCACATCATCCAAGTTTGAGTATGCCATTCTACCGAACCCCTCTAAATGATCGATTATGATTTGCCTTAAGCTGGTATAAAGAGTTTCAATGATCTCTGAATCAAAGGTAATTCTTTTGCCACTTAAGGGGAGATATCTACGAGTCACGGTTCCGAAGGTGTCTCGTTGTGGTATCATGGCAACTCAACTCCTCGCTACGTTGACAACCGATTACCACCTTCTTAAGTGTGGAATTGTTGTCCACCTAGTGAACCTTCGTCATCCGTTTCTTTCCACCCCTCTTGATGTGTATCTCGTGTCTCAACCCGAGAGATGGTCCTATGTCTCATTCCGTGAGTTGTTCGATCTTCAAGAAGATCGACCCTTCTAGAGTCTCCTTCCCTCCATGTCATGTTGGCAGGATTTCTCAGAACAAGACATCAAGACAATGATGATGAATGAATCAACGATCAACTGAAGTGCACCCTGGATCGTGAAGATTGTACTAGTTTGCGTTTCCCCTTCATCCTACCCTACGCTTGAATCTCGAGACGAGATTCTTGTTTAGTGGGGGTGAGTTGTCACATCCCTAGCTTCTGGCATTGCTCTAGGCTAGCTTCATGTGTGCATCATGTCTATATTTTTGAAACTTGAATTGAGGAATATTGGAAGCCTCAAAACCCTAAATAAAAGAGGGGCAAAAACCCTAGAAATCTCATTCATTGCTCCAAAAGGCTCTTCTTAAATGTTTGATAATTTTTGGTAAGGGTTCTGGTCCCAACCAAAATATTGAACATTTTTAAGGATTTATTTTTGGGACTTTGAATTTAAATCATTAGCTATTTGAATTTGAATTATATTCATATAATTAGAATATAATTTCAAATACCCCTGAAATATTTTATGAGCTTTTGGAAAAGTCCATCTAGCCAAATAAAATTATTCAGAGGAATTTTTGGCATTGTTTGAATTTGTTTAAAATTCAAAACAGTGGCAAAACGAAATTAAATAAAACAAAACAGAAGAAAAAAATAAAAGAGAGAGAGAGAAGGACTTACCTGGCCTCACCCGTGCAGCCCACCAGAACCGGCCCAGCCGGCCCAGCCCGCCACCGCTACTCCCCCCCTGTCATCTTCCTCTTGCCAGTGGGAGCAGCTGTGTGCTCGCACGCGCGCGGCCGAGGAGGCCACCTCCTCCCTGCCTGGCTGCCTCCTCCTTCCCTGGTCCCTCCCGCGACGCCACGCAGCCCCGACCCCCTCTCACTTCTCCCTCGCTCTCTGGACCTCCCTCCCCCTCGCTCCTCTGTTTCCCCTCCCGCGACCGAACGGAGCCGCCGCCACCGACGAGAGCCACCGTGGCTACCGGCCACCCCACGGCTCACCGACGCCCCAGGAAGCTCCGCCGGTCCTCCCTCTACCTCCTCAACGAGCCACGAGGCCCCGGACGTGCCACAACACCGCCCTCGATGCCTTCTTCAACCTCGGGACCGCCGGCCATCTTCGTCAAATTCGCCGGCTCCGGACCGTCCCCGACCTCGCCGAGCGTCCCCTCATCATCGCCGTGAGTCACTGACCCTCTCCCCTAACTCAGCATGCTCCCCTCCGTGCCGTAGCGCCGTTCCCCATGAGCACCGAAGCCACCGTCCGCCATTGCTGCTGCACGCATAGCCTCCGTGCTCCCCTGGCCTCACTGAGCTGCTCTTAGTGCTCCCCATGTCTAGCAGGTGCTGCCCAGCCTCTCCATTTGCTCACTGATGCACCGTAGCGACGCGCCCGAGCACCACTGAACACCATCGCTGCCAAAGCTCGTCGTCGGCATGAGTTCCGGCGACCCCACGACCTCCCACTCGGTCCTCTGGATGCGCGGGAGCAAGGGCCATCCCCTGGTGCCCTCAGCGCGCCAAACTGACGCCTCTAGCGCAAGTCCGGCGTGCCCCGCCGTGTTCTGTGGTCGCCGTTGGCTGGTCTCCGGCGTGCTGACGTGGCGTCGTCGTTAGGGGCTAATGACCCTGCTAACTAACCCTGTGACACTGACAGCGGGCCCCGTAGCGGGTCAAAGCCCGAGTCAACGCGGGATTAGCCCCTGTGTCACTGACGTGTGGACCCCACACGTCAGGTTTGACCCGAGCCGGCCCCTGTTGACTTGCTGACGTCATGCCAATGTCATGCTGACGCAGTAATGTTTTCTGGATTTAATTTAATTCTGAAATTCCAGAAAATGAATATAAACTTCTAAAATTCATAGAAAATTAACCGTAACTCCAAATTAAATAATTTATATATGAAAAATTATCAGAAAAATTCAAGGAATCCATCTGTACCATTTTCATGCATGTTAGAACAACTTATAGCTGCTGTTTAGCACAAATCAAATAAAGGGCATTTAAATAATCACATATGGAGTTTGAGTTTGAATCTTGTATTCAAACCAACTTCATTTAATCTGTTGCTAGTTGCATTGGCTCAAAACACATTCATTTTGCCATGTCATGATCATGCATCATATTGTGCATTGCATTGATTGTGTTCCCTTCTGTGTTGCCGGTATTTGTCCCCTCTCGATAGACGTGATACCGATGATGTGATCGTTGACACTGATGAAGACTCAATGTTATCTTCAAAAGTGCCAGGCAAGCAAAACCCCCTTGTTCATTCCGATAAAATCCCACTCTCTCGCTCCTGCTCTCTTTTACTGCATTAGGACAACATCGATTCATCTGTTACTTGCTGCGGTAGCTGAACCCCTTTATCCTTTGCATGACCTGTCATTCCACAGTAAATAGATGAAACCCACTAGCATGAGTAGGAGTTGTTTGAGCCCTGTTGTGCCTACTCGTTCATGTTTGTTTGTCATGCCTGCTACTGCTTAGAGTTGAGTCAGGTCTGATTCATCGGGGATGAATCAGAGGTGTGTGAACATGTCCTACTGTGTGTGAGCTAAGTGTCTGAACACGATTTGGTAAAGGTAGCAGTGAGAGGCCATGTAGGAGTACATGGTGGGTTGTCTCATTGCAGCCGTCCTCAGGAACTGAGTTCTGTGTTTGTGATCCATGATTCAGCTACTACCACGCATTGGGCCCGAAACCAATGGACCCTCTCGGCTTCTTAATCACCCTTGTCCTCTGTCCAGGAGTTGCAAGTAGTTTCTGGTGTTTGTAGTATGCTGGAGGCCGTGGGCAGCGCTGACCGTAGGGATGGGCTGTGATGCGGTAGGCACGTGGCACGGTGTACCGGGCGCCCGATTGGTGTCTCGGGAACCCTGTTCACATCGTTTGGGGCTGTGAGCGAAACTCCGGCCGGATCTCCTCATGGATGGAACCCGAATAGGCGATAAACCTGGACTAGAGACTCGAGTGTTTAGGCAGGCCGTGGCCGACACCCACGTTGGGCTTCCGCTTGAAGGTTGCCGAGTACATGTCGTGTAAACGGCGGTAAGTGGTGAGAGCGTGTGTGAAGAAGTACACCCCTGCAGGGTTAACATCATCTATTCGAATAGCCGTGTCCGCGGAAAAGGACTTCTGGGTTGCTTATATCAGTTCATAGACAAGTGAAAGTGGATACTCTAAAATACGCAAGATAAGCGTGAGTGCTATGAATGGCGTTCTCGTAGGGAGACGGGAGCGGATCCATAGTGGTGTATTGATATGGTGAATATGTGGACTCGTGTGCGCCACCTCAAAAGAGTTACTTGCAGTCGTAGTTCAGGATAGCCACCGAGTCAAAGCTGGCTTGCTGCAGTTAAACCCCACCATCCCTTTGTTGATAATGATGCATATGTAGATAGTTCTGATGTAAGTCTTGCTGGGTACATTTGTACTCACGTTTGCCTATTTTATGTTTTTGCAGAGAGACTTCAGTCTCACTAGTATTTCCGCATGGTCTTCGACGTTTAGCTTGTTACCTCAGCTACGATCTTGTGCCTCGGCAGGATTTGGTAGATAGTCAGGCTTCTCAGCCTTTTTCATTTATAGATGTCTGTACTCAGACATGATAGCTTCCGCTTGTGCTTGATTTGTATGCTCTGAATGTTGGGTCATGAGACCCATGTTTGTAATATCTCGCTCCTCGGAGCCTATTGAATAGACTACTTGAGTCATAGAGTCATGTTGTGATGCCATGTTGTATTTGCACATATCGAGCATATTGTGTGTATGTTATTGAAATGCTTGGTATGTGTGGGATCTGACCATCTAGTTGTTTATCTTTAGTAGCCTCTCTTACCGGGAAATGTCTCCTAGTGTTTCCACCGAGCCATGGTAGCTCGCTACTGCTCTGGAACACTTAGGCTGGCCGGCATGTGTCCTTCTTCGTTCCTGTGTCTGTCCCTTCGGGGAAATGTCACGCTTTGAGTACCGAAGTCCTGTTAGCCCGCTACAGCCCGGTTTACCGGAGTCCTGCTAGCCCAGTGCTACAGCCCGGACCCACTTGCTGATGACCGACACGTTCGAAGCTGGGTCATGGATGCCTGTCCCTGTAAGTCTGTGCCACTTTGGGTTTACGACTAGTCATGTCAGCCCGGGCTCCTTATCATATGGATGCTAGCGACACTATCATATACGTGAGCCAAAAGGCGCAAACGGTCCCGGGCAAAGGTAAGGCGACACCCGTGGGGATACCGTGCGTGAGGCCGCAAAGTGATATGAGGTGTTACCGGCTAGATCGATGTGACATCGAGTCGGGGTCCTGACAGTGTTGGTATAGAGGCCATGTAGGAGTACATGGTGGGTTGTCTCATTGAAGCCGTCCTCAGGAACTGAGTTCTGTGTTTGTGATCCATGATTCAGCTACTACCATACATTGGGCCCTGAAATATGACCCCGCTCGACTTCTTATTCACCCTAGTCCTCTGTCCAGGAGTTGCAAGTAGTTTCTGGTGTTTGTAGCTTACTGGAGGCCGTGGACAGCGCTGACCGTAGGGGTGGGCTGTGATGCGGTAGGTACGTGGCACGGTGTACCGGATGCCCGTTTGGTATCTCGGGAACCCTGTTCACATCGTTTGGGGCTGTGAGCGAAACTCCGGCCGGATCTCCTCATGGATGGAACCCGAATAGGCGATAAACCTGGACTAGAGACTTGAGTGTTTAGGTAGGTCGTGGTCTACACCCACGTCGGCTTTCGCTTGAAGTCTGCCAAGCACATGTCGTGTGCAGACGCTAAGTGGTGGAAACATGTATGAAGAAGTACACCCCTGCAGGGTTAACATCATCTATTCGAATAGCCGTGTCCGCGGAAAAGGACTTCTGGGTTGCTTATATCAGTTCATAGACAAGTGAAAGTGGATACTCTAAAATACGCAAGATAAGCGTGAGTGCTATGGATGGCGTTCTCGTAGGGAGACGGGAGCGGATCCATAATGGTGTATTGATATGGTGAATATGTGGACTCGTGTGCGCCACCTCAAAAAAGTTACTCGCAGTCGTAGTTCAGGATAGCCACCGAGTCAAAGCTGGCTTGCTGCAGTTAAACCCCACCATCCCTTTGTTGATAATGATGCATATGTAGATAGTTCTGATGTAAGTCTTGCTGGGTACATTTGTACTCACGTTTGCCTATTTTATGTTTTTGCAGAGAGACTTCAGTCTCACTAGTATTTCCGCGTGGTCTTCGACGTTTAGCTTGTTACCTCAGCTACGATCTTGTGCCTCGGCAGGATCTGATAGATAGTCAGGCTTCTCAGCCTTTTTCATTTATAGATGTCTGTACTCAGACATGATAGCTTCCGCTTGTGCTTGATTTGTATGCTCTGAATGTTGGGTCATGAGACCCATGTTTGTAATATCTCGCTCCTCGGAGCCTATTGAATAGATTACTTGAGTCATAGAGTCATGTTGTGATGCCATGTTGTATTTGCACATATCGAGCATATTGTGTGTATGTTATTGAAATGCTTGGTATGTGTGGGATCTGACCATCTAGTTGTTTATCTTTAGTAGCCTCTCTTACGGGGAAATGTCTCCTAGTGTTTCCACCGAGCCATGGTAGCTTGCTACTGCTCCGGAACACTTAGGCTGGCCGGCATGTGTCCTTCTTCGTTCCTGTGTCTGTCCCTTCGGGGAAATGTCACGCGGTGAATACCGGAGTCCTGTTAGCCCGCTACAGCCCGGTTCACCGGAGTCCTGCTAGCCCAGTGCTACAGCCTGGATTCACTCGCTGATGACCGACACGTTCGATGCTGGGTCATGGATGCATGTCCCTGTAAGTCTGTGCCGCTTTGGGTTTACGACTAGCCATGTCAGCCCGGGCTCCTTATCATATGGATGCTAGCGACACTGTCATATACGTGTGCCAAAAGGCGCAAACGGTCCCGGGCAAAGGTAAGGCGACACCCGTGGGAATACCGTGCGTGAGGCCGCAAAGTGATATGAGGTGTTACATGCTAGATCGATGTGGCATTGAGTCGGGGTCCTGACAGATATGGCTTTTTACACATATACCCATGCATATGTAGTGTAGCTCCTTGCTTGCGAGTACTTTGGATGAGTACTCACGGTTGCTTTTCTCCCTCTTTTCCCTTTTCCCTTCTACCTGGTTGTCGCAACCAGATGCTGGAGCCCTGGAGCCAGACGCCACCGTCGATGATGATTCCTACTACACTGGAGGTGCCTACTACTACGTGCAGGCCGCTGAGGACGACCAGGAGTAGTTAGGAGGATCCCAGGCCGGAGGCCTGCGCCTCTTTCGATCTGTATCCCAGTTTGTGCTAGCCTTCTTATGGCAAACTTGTTTAACTTATGTCTGTACTCAGATATTGTTGCTTCCGCTGACTCGTCTATGATCGAGCACTTGTATTCGAGCCCTCGAGGCCCCTAGCTTGTATTATGATGCTTGTATGACTCATTTATGTTTTAGAGTTGTGTTGTGATATCGTCCCGTGAGTCCCTGATCTTGATCGTACACATTTGCGTGCATGATTAGTGTACGATTGAATCGGGGGCGTCACAAGTTGGTATCAGAGCCGACTGCCTGTAGGAATCCCCCTTTCCAACTCCTTGGCTGAAGTTGAGTCTAGTCATTGCAAAACTTTTACTAACTTGGCTGTGTGCCTTATGGGCCCACGTCGCCATTGGGTGGTATTAGGATCTTTTATTCCTCGACCTATACTCTGGGACTCTGATCTCTCTTCTATTAGAGTTAAATGATTTTACCAACGCTAACTCTAGGTTCTCGTAATTACTTCCTCCCGGAGAGCACCTCACTCCAGATGATTACTTGGTGCACCGAAGGATTCCGAAGATACTCTTCGATGTTCTCTCAAGACTTTATGCTCACCTCTTGTTGCTATTCCCTGCCACTGTTATATTATTATGGATAACTACATGCACTTTTCCTTTCAATCCCGTTGATCTTGTTATTACAAGATACCCCATAATTCTCTCTATTGATCAGAGAATATCTTGTGCCTACTGCCTTGCAATTCTTTGCCACATGAATACCCCTACAAATAAATCCTCGCACTTGTCGAGTATCCGCTCATCCCCAGTTGTTCATGTGTTTCACAAAAGTCTTCAAACTACCATTCGATCTTCTTAAAATCCTCAACAACCTATTGCTCTGGAATTTCTTGTTTGCCTTCATTATGATTAAACCCATAAGTCTGGTAATCTTATTGGCATCCATTGTCATTATCATTTGAGTCCGTTGATTCAATATGTTGCGAATGCTTGCAATCCTCAATCAGATCCTAGAATTCATCCTTCCGGCTCAGACGCCAAATTTAAACATGAGCTGGGTCTCGACCAATCAAGTTGTCGTTGATTGTAACCCCCTATGTCTATTCGGCTATCCATCTATGATCAGAGCGTCTGCTGATCCTTCGTTTTGGAAATCATAATTCCTTTGTTATCTAAGCATCAAATTATTCCGATGTTCTATAATCCGATGCATTTGCATTCTTTCTTCCTCTTATTGAGTACCGATACTCACATCAGCCCTGTTGTGGACCGCCATACCCATTGCCGGGTTATTATCCGACCGTGTCCTTCACAACCAAAATTCTTATGAGTTCTTTACCCGATACATAATGCCTTTGGTAAATGGTATCCTCTCCTTTTGCCAACCATGCTCTGCTTTCGAGCTGGTGATATTTACTCTTGAAGCTTGTGGTATATGTTCCTAAGAAGCCCCGATGGGTTGAACCAATGCCTTCCCTAATATGTGCAAACCCGAAAGATTTCACGGGTCATACTTATTTGGTATTGCACCAGGCAAAACTTTCCATAACTAATGTCATTTTCGAAATACGAGAGGTCAATGTAAGGTTATGCATTGAGGAAGTGGGAGTCGACCTTGAACCTTTGTGTTCATGCCCATGGAAACAATGTAGATCGTATCATTAAAGCTTCTCTTCAAATAAATATTTCCTTGGTATAAGTTTATCTTATATCTAGGATCTGGCATTTTGCAATCGTTGCTCCGGCCATGTTCTCCTTTAAATACCATTTCTCAGACAAGTTGAAGTACGTGTCTTCTGCAGATCCTTGCACCTGTTCAACCTTTGCTTTGATCTACCATCGAGTATTACACTCTGGTATCTCGAAAATATCATGGAACTGCATAACTTTTTATGGGTTCTTCGTCAACTGTTATTTCTCACCGATTCCAATTGTCCTAGGTTCTGGGTTGTCGTCAACCGAGAACACCGATATGTGAACCGAGTCTGCACTACGGTTCAATAACTCTAAGTAATCTTCGTTGCTTATGAGTTTATTAATCCTTCAAGTCATTCCTAGCCTGGTCGGTTATATCATTATCATGCTAAATTTTAACTGTGCTACCTGCTCTTTATTCTCGGAGCACCACTTTCGACAATGAGCTAAGCTTGCATCAATTTTCCTTGTCATATCATTTCACCTTGAACAGAAAGCTTGATTTCGAGTTTGTGTCGTACTCGTGGTTCCAATAACCTTTCGCTTCATCATTCCTTTGACTTGATGTCATTGCCGATCGATTACAACTTCAAGTAATCTCTCGACAAATGTGTCGTGATCATTATCAACTTTCTGAGCTATTCCCGAATAACAATCAAATTCATGATAGGAATTACCATCCTTGCCCCTCGATGATTTGTGTGTCATCGACCACTTCCTTGCCTTCTTTCCAACACAAACTTGTTCGTGTTGTGGCTATACCTTGAGTTCCTTGTTAACCGACTTATGTTATGTTCTACCTTGAAGTATTACCATCTTCTATGTCAAGAATGTCGTGAGAAATTTACCACCTCTTAAGAATTCTTGGTATGGTGATACTTCTCACCCTCACCATTCTTTCTTGGTCCTCGGGTTCATTCCAACCGGTGTACCAACAAGTGAACGGTGCTGTTTGAATTCTGCCCTTCTAGCAACCCTATTGCTTTGAAGTTAAATGGTCGGTCGTTCGTTCTTGGACTATTGATTATTGAATCACCATTCTGACATTGGTCGTGCAAACCCGACCCATATTTCGGGCGCACCGTTCAACCAATGTTTAATTGTGTATGTTTTCCTCGAGCATACCTCATTATATCATTTGATATGACAAATGTTATCCCCATGTTCACATAATTGTGGAAATCCATCTTGTTGGAATTCTCGATGAGGTGTCGCTGAGACCGTCAGCCACCTCCCCATCCTCTCCTTGGTTTAATGATGAACTCTTGTTTTGGACTCGCTCCCATAGTTCATTTCTTGAGAATCTTACATTGTCATCTCATCAATTTGTGTTGCACCTTTTCTTCTCTGGCATCCTAACTAAGAGGTATCCTGACACCAATCTGATCTGAACCTCGGTCAGATATGATGGTTGGGGCATATTTCCAAGAGTTACAACATTGGTCTATGTATGACCTGGTAAGGTGATTGCATGCCTAGCACCCCCGGCCGGAGGACCTATTATTATAGTTTCCTTTCTGGCAAGGTTAACCATTCTTCCATGAGGAAATTGTAAGACTTACTCTATAAGTTTTCCTGATGGATCCTTTGTGTTCCCAAAGTCTGACCTTTGCTCGAAGACCATGTCGATGCTATCTCGAAGCATGTTTGTGGTACTCTGATTTTCAACAAGTACATTTGAAGCCCAATGCTAAATGTTTCCTTATCAATTACCCTAACACCATTGTATGGGTAATGTCATGAAAATTCTCTCCCCTACCTAAGAGTTTACTACATTATATCCTGTCATGGATATCATGCTCTGCTCGTCCTTCCGAAGGTTATACCTTTGAAATATGTGTTTAAACACATTTTCCTTTCCATTGTTCTGTTTAAGCCGATAATCATATTTTCTTTCCATTTGTTGGGTTAAAGTTTCTTGTGATCTATATCATCTAAGCAGTAATATTCTCCTGCTTAGGGAGACACCTCGGTTTACAACTCTGTCAGTGTGACCCTGTTACTATTGCTGACGACATCCTGGTAACCCCCGATGGATGAGAACCTTGCCTATTGGTCCGCCTCGTTTAACAAGCAGGAAAATGGTTCTCTTCGTCCCTCGCCCTTGGTACCAACGTTGTTGCCAACGTAACTGACATGCTATCCTCTTCCATGCCTTGCTACCATGACTGTGCAATATGTCGGCGTCCTTCCTACTTTTGAACCACATGGTGGGCCCATAACCCACAGTTCCACAGGATCGAAACCTGACTCTCCTGCACCCCCCTATTCCCAAGGTTGTTCCTCGCGTGTGGCCTCGTATGTAATTCATGAGCCATCTTCCGAGGGATCATCAAATCTGTTACCGGACACAATATTTATTCCTGATTGCTTTGAGCCCCTTTCACGCCCTGTTTCAGGCATCAAACGGTTGCCTACTCGCTCGAAACTTCCCATGAAACCTCATTACTTTGCTCTCGATATTTTATTAAGTTTCAATTCGATAGTTACGTTTTGTCACCTTCCCCGATGATATCGACCAGATAGTCAACCTTGTAGAGGTTCGTTCTCACGGAATACCCCCCTTATTCTTTCGTAAGAACGATGGATATCCTGAAGAAAGGATGACAATCTCAACATGATGCGTTGAAGCAGAGGACTGAAGACACCAATGTAATGGATCGACCTCTTCGTGAAGAGCAAACAAAACTGAGAAGATTCGTTAGAACTTTCATAACAAGATCTTTCCCCCTTAGCCCCCCTCTTAAATCTCGGGACGAGATTTCTTGTAGTGGAGGAGAATTGTGACGCCCGGATAATTAGGCTATAGTAAAACTCTGCTAATGATGCCACGTCACCACTCTTACTATTGTAAACCTCGCGATGATTCAATCCCGTCCGAATTCAAAATTCAAAATCAAGGCAAACAATAAAAGTTTTCAAACATTAAAACTAAAATGTCCAAAATGTGTCAAATAAATCATGGATAATACTAGTGGAGAAACCACACTTTTATAAAATGTGTAAAGGCTCCAAACTAATTAAAACAGCAGCTAAGACAATTAATTAAATGCCTTTTAAAAATAATAATAATGCAAACTATTTTAATTAGGTGTCAAACTTTTGGGGTAGTAGAATAAATTATAACATTAATTTAGGAGTTGTATTTATATTTTATAAAACAGAAATTAAAAGAATAAAATAGAAAAGAAAATAGAAAAACAAAAAAAACAAAACAAAAGTAAAACAACAGACCCCTCCCCCCCCCCGCTGGGCCAAGTGGCCACTGGCCTCCGCCGCTCGAACGGGCCGGCCCAACCGCCCCACACCCCACTCCCTTAACCCCTGGACACGAAACCCTAACCTACCCCGTACCCCACTCCCCCCC
>NC_041391.1:310387197-310430460 GCF_002162155.2 Triticum dicoccoides
CCGATCCAGATCTGGATCGGGAAGGGGAACGACCCGCCCCGACTCCATCGACCGCGTCACCCATCGTCCCTGGAGCACCATCACCGCCGCCGCTTCGACCTCGTCAGAGCCACCACGCCGTCCTGCCTCCTCGCCTCCTCATCTCTCTCCTCGACGGAGCGCCGTCCTCGTCCGCCTCCTCGCCTCAATGCTGCGATGCCGACGCCGTCGCCGGTGCTGCCTCGCCGGACGACACCGACCTCGCCGCCCCGCTACTGCATCATCGCCTCGACCTCGTCGTCGTCCCCGTCATCCTCCTCGAGCTGCTACCTCTACCCTACACCGTACGGTGAGGCCAAACCCCGGCCTCTCCTCCTTCTTCCCCCGTCTTCAAGTGCACACAACGCCATCGCACGCCGTTAGCCGTGACCCCGTCGCCGTGCCCCCGACCACTGCTCCAGCCGCGCTGGCCCGTGCCCTCTGCAGGCCGCGCCTACCCCCGCTACACCGCCTCCTCGTACTCCTAGTCCATGGCCACCGGCGCCTTCTACGCGTCCGCCGGAGCCCCTGGCCTCCCTGTCCCGCTGCGCCCGCCGTGCCTCGCCCGTCCGGCCCGCTCTGTCGCCCCTTGCCGCGATGCTCCAGCTGCCGCTGTGGCCGGCGCCCCCTGGTAGCCTGGGCGTGCGCCCAAACGGCCCTGCGCCCGCCCGCCCGTAACCCGCGCGCCCGCTAAGCCGCCCCTGGCCTATGACATGTGGGGCCTGGCCCCAGAATGTTTAGGAAAAAAAGAGAAGAAAAGAAAAAGGAAATAATATAAAAATGAATTAATAAAATTAATAATTAATTAATTAATTAGTGAATTAGTTAACTTAATTAATCTTGTTTAGTTAACCTAATTAACAATTGTGAATTAATTAAACTGTAATTAGATTAGTTAAATCCTATTAGAGTAAACAGAGTGTGACATGCGGGACCCACACGTCAGACTGACCCAGTCAACTCCCTGTTGACTGCTGACGTCATGCTGACGTCAGCATGCACTATTCTGGATAATGTTAGAATTAAATAATTAAATAAATTCTAAAATGATTAAAACTTTAGAAAATCATATAAAATAAAACCGTAGCTCAGATGAAAATACTTTCTATATGAAAGTTGCTCAGAACGACGAGACGAACCCGGATACGCAGCCCGTTCGTCCACCACACACCCCTAACATATCAAACCTGCAACTTTCCCCCTCCGGTTCATCTGTCAGAAAACACGAAACATCGGGAATACTTTCCCGGATGTTTTCCCCCCTTCACCGATATCACCTACTACCGTGTTAGGGCACACCGAACACCGCGTATTGTCTTGTTACGCTTTGTGATGCTTTGATTTCTCTATTATTTATTGTGTTCCCTCTCTGTTACTTCTTTCCGATAGACCCCGAGACTGCCGGCGACCCCCAGTTCAACTACGGTGTTGGTGACTCGTCCTTCTTGCCAGAGCAACCAGGCAAGCCCCCCCCCCCCCTTGATCACCAGATATCGCCTATTCTCCTCTATACTGATTGCATTAGAGTAGTGTAACATGTTACTGCCTTCCGTTAATCCTATCCCGATGCATAGCCTGACATTGTTGCTACATCTGTTGATACCTTACCTGCAATCCTAAATACTTAGTATAGGATGCTAGTTTATCATCATTTTCCCTACATTCTTGTCAGTCTGCCTTGCTATACTATTGGGCTGTGATCACTCGGGAGGTGATCACGGGTATATATACTATACATACATACATACATACATACATACTATACAGAAGGTGAATAAAGTCGGGTCAGCTCGATGAGTACCCGCAATTGATTCTGATGAGGGGGCTGAAAGGACAGGTGGCTCCATCCCGGTAGAGGTGGGCTTCCCGACGGCCCCCGACTGTTACTTTGTGGCGGAGCGACAGGGCAGGTTGAGACCACCTAGGAGACAGGTGGGCCTGGCCCTGTTCGGCGTTCGCGGATACTTAACATGCTTAACGAGATCTTGGTATTTGATCTGAGTTGGCTACGAGCCTATACGCACTAACCAACTACGTGGGAAACATATGGGCACTCGGCGTCATGGTATCAGCCGAAGCACTTTGTGATGCCAGCGACTGAGTGGCGCGCGCCGGATTGGAACGTAAGCCTGCTCTTGTATTAAGGGGGCTAGTTCTGCTTTCGGCCGCGTACGCAATGTGCAGGTGTGCTATGGGCGATGGGCCCAGACCCCTGTGCGCTTAGGTTTAGACCAGCGTACTGGCCTCTCTGTTGAGCCTAGGTGGGGCTGCGACGTGTTGATCTTTCGCGGCCGGGCATGACCCGGGAAAGTGTGTCCGGCCAAATGGGATCAAGCGTGTTGGGTAAGTTGGTGCACCCCTGCAGGGAAGTTAATCTATTCGAATAGCCGTGATCTTCGGTAACAGGACGACTTGGAGTTGTACCTTGACCTTATGACAACTAGAACCGGATACTTAATAAAACACACCCTTCCAAGTTCCACAGACAACCCGGTGATCGCTTTTCCACAGGGCGACGAGGGGAGGATCGCCGGGTAGGATTATGCTACTGCGATGCTACTGGAGATGCTACTTGGAGATGCTACTTGGAGATGCTACTTGGAGGACTTCAATCTACTCTCTTCTACATGCTGCAAGACGGAGGCTGCCAGAAGCGTAGTCTTTGACAGGATTAGCTATCCCCCTTTTATTCTGGAATTCTGCAGTTCAGTCCACCGATATGGCCTTTTACACATATACCCATGCATATGTAGTGTAGCTCCTTGCTTGCGAGTACTTTGGATGAGTACTCACGGTTGCTTTTCTCCCTCTTTTCCCCTTTCCCTTCTACCTGGTTGTCGCAACCAGATGCTGGAGCCCTGGAGCCAGACGCCATCGTCGATGATGATTCCTACTACACTGGAGGTGCCTACTACTACGTGCAGGCCGCTGACGACGACCAGGAGTAGTTAGGAGGATCCCAGGCAGGAGGCCTGCGCCTCTTTCGATCTGTATCCCAGTTTGTGCTAGCCTTCTTAAGGCAAACTTGTTTAACTTATGTCTGTACTCAGATATTGTTGCTTCCGCTGACTCGTCTATGATCGAGCACTCGTATTCAAGCCCTCGAGGCCCCTAGCTTGTATTATGATGCTTGTATGACTTATTTATGTTTTAGAGTTGTGTTGTGATATCGTCCCGTGAGTCCCTGATCTTGATCGTACACATTTGTGTGCATGATTAGTGTACGATTGAATCGGGGGCGTCACATCTGTTGAGCCGCTAACTGAGCCGCCTGCTCGTTCTCCTGACGTATTCGATCTTGCACCGGATTATAGCCACTAGGCTGGTTACGGTGTTGGGCGTTGCTTGACAAAGCTTCCGACTCCATGTGCCTGCTGTAACTCGGGCTCCGGTTCTGGCGAGGCGGCGCTAACCAAGGCGGGGGAGTTGAATGAATTCTGTCCCGGCTGTAAGAATAGGTCTCCTGCTGAGCTAAGGCCGTCTGGAGAAGTTCTCTGACCCTCCAGGTCTCCACTGCCGTCGGGTCATCACCGTCCATAGGAAGAGCTGCCAAACGTGTTGAGGCTGCGATTAAGTTCTCCATGGGGTTGGAAAAGTGACCCGGTGGAATCGGCACAGAACACGGTGGTGGAATGCTCACGTCAGGTGGTGCCATCTCCCGAGGCTGAGCCGGCCCTCCTGTTCCGGCTGTCATAAGCTGATTGGCCTCTGGCGGGTTACTTGGGCCGGCTCCGGGTGTAGCAAAAAGAACCCGAGGGTCGTAATTCGGAGGTAAACGGGACTGGGTTTTCTGATGTCTCCTCCTCATCACCTCATTGGATGCGTTCAAGCTCATTGTGAGCTGGTAAGCTTCCGATTGCAGCCGCTGTGCCCGGGCATCTAGAGCCGCTCGCTCCGTGGCTAATCTAGTGTCCTCAGCTGCCAAGGCCTCCTTGGCCTGAGCTATTTCCTCACGCACCCGTGCCACCTCCGCGTCATGCTCATCTTTATCTCCAGGAATAACCGTTGCGGTTAACAGGGCCGTAAGCTTGTCCATGAGGTCTATCAGCACCCAAGCTGGTGGGCGCACGGGGCCGCCTGCCCCGGCTGCTTCTAACCCAGACATTACTACTGCAGCGGCTGTAGAGTTTGAGCCGGGCTAATTCCCAGCCATAAAGACTCCTGCCCGTCTTGGCAGCTCACAAGGGTCCGAAATACTAATGCCATCGGAACATCCCCCGAGCATGCCGTCTTGCACTTGGTACAACGAATCTGTTGAATCGCGGACTAATCACCGTCTGAGAGGACGGCCGTCTCACCCCTATCTTCAGATCCTTCAGAAAGTTCCTCTCCGTGGATGCAGCCCACGAAAGCACGCTTCATAATAGGTTGAGTCCGGGTCTTCCTCGTACGCTGAGCCGTCTCGACGAGGTCGGTGCAGTTGTCCGGCTCAGGGCCCGGCTCACCGATCCGGCCGATGAAGACGTGGATTCCGCCGAAGGGGACCCGGTATCTGTACTCAATTGAGCCGGCCTTGGGACCCCAGCCTTCGACGTCGATGTAGATCTTGCCGCGATGACTCTTGGTCATCGAGCCCACTACGTATCCCTTGAGCCCTTCGAAGTTGCCCTTCAAGAACTCAAATCCACCGTGCGTTGGCCCCACGGTGGGCGCCAACTGTCGTGGAATTGTCACATTAGATGTCCTCGTGAAAGGACTTAGTTGTGGAGCCATCGCAACTAGGAAGCTTGAAGAGGCTAAATCGGGACAAAGGACACGAGAGGGTTTATACTAGTTCGGCCCCTTACGGTGAAGGTAAGGCCTACGTCTAGTTGGGTTTGGTATTGATGTTTCGATGACCAGGGAGCAAGGTATGCTATGCCCGGCTCTCGATGAGTTGTTTCTTGCCTTAAGCCGCCAGCAGGTCGTCCCCTTATATACATGGGTTGACGCCCTGTGGCCTACAGAGTCCCTGCCGACTTATAAACAGTGTCCGGCTCGGTGACTAGTTAAATATACCTTATGATACAAGTCATGACATTACGGCGGTTTACTACAACGGGCCTTAAGTCGCCTGTGGGCCTTAAGCCCTTTATTGAACCGCCATCTTCATGCTTGGTCTTGGGCTTCTCTCTGGTGAATCCTCTTTGCGCAACCCGGCCCCTCTTGGGCGGCTTACACAAATAGTTATATCCCCAACAGTGCCTTTTGGGCAAGATGACTAAAACTCCGTTCTCTGGAACAATGGAACGAGTTACTGACTTGTTGGAAATAATACATACCGATGTATGCGGTCCAATGATTGTTAATGCTGTGGCGGGTATCGTTATTTTTTTTACCTTCACACATGATTTGAGCAGATATGAGTATGTCTACTTAATGAAGCACAAGTCTGAAACATTTGAAAAGTTCAAAGAATTTCAGAGTGAAGTGGAGAATCATCGTAACAAGAAAATAAAGTTTCTACAATCTGATCGTAGAGGAAAATATTTGAGTTATGAGTTTGGCCTTCATTTAAAAACAATGTGGAATAGTTTCATAGTTCACGCCACATGGAACACCACAGTGTAATAGTGTGTCCGAACGTCGTAACCGTACTTTATTGGATATGGTGCGATCTATGATGTATCTTACCGATTTACCACTATCATTTTGGGGTTATGCATTAGAGACAGCTGCATTCACTTTGAATAGGGCACCATCAAAATCCGTTGAGACGACGCCTTATGAACTGTGGTTTGGCAAGAACCAAAGTTGTCGTTTCTTAAAGTTTGGGACTGCTATGCTTATGTGAAAAAGTTTCAACCTGATAAGCTCGAACCCAAATCGGAGAAGTGCGTCTTCATGGAATACCCAAAGGAAACTGTTGGGTACACCTTCTATCATAGATCCGAAGGCAAGATATTCGTTGCTAAGATGGATCCTTTCTAGAGAAGAAGTTTCTCTCGAAAGAAGTGAGTGGGAGGAAAGTAGAGACTTGATAAGATAATTGTACCTTCTCCCGAATTGAAAAGTAGTTCACCACAGAAATCAGTTCCAGTAATTCCTACACCAATTAGTGAGGAAGCTAATGATGATGATCATGAAACTTCAGATTAAGTTACTACAGGACCTCGTAGGTCTTCCAAAGTACAGTCCACACCAGAGTGGTACGGTAATCCTGTTCTGGAAGTCATGTTACTAGACCATGATGAACCTATGAACTATGAGGAAGCGATGATGAGCCCAGATTCCACGAAATGGCTTGAGGCCATGAAATTTGAGATGGGATCCATGTATGAGAACAAAGTGTGGACTTTGGTGGACTTGCCCGATGATCAGCAAGCCATAGAAAATAAATGGATCTTCAAGAGGAAGACAGACGCTGATAGTAGTGTTACTATCTACAAAGCTCGACTTGGTAAAAAGTTTTTCGACAAGTTCAAGGTGTTGAATACGATGAGATTGTCTCACTTGTATCAATGCTTAAATCTGTCCGAATCATGTTAGCAATTGCCACATTTTATGAAATCTGGCAGATGGATGTCAAAACTGCATTTCTTAATGGATTTATTAAATAAGAGTTGTATATGATGCAACCAGAAGGTTTTGTCAGTCCTAAAGGTGCTAACAAAGTGTGCAAGCTCTAGCGATCCATTTTTGGACTGGTGCAAGCCTCTCGGAGTTGGAATAAACGTTTTGATAGTGTGATCAAAGCATATGGTTTTATACAGACTTTTTGAGAAGACTGTATTTACAAGAAAATGAGTGGGAGCTCTGTAGCATTTCTAATACTATATGTAGATGACATATTGTTGATTGGAAAGGATATAGAAATTCTGGATAGCATAAGAGGATACTTGAATAAGAGTTTTTTAAGAAAGACCTCGGTGAAGCTGCTTACACATTGAGCATCAAGATCTAGAGAGATAGATCAAGATGCTTGATAAATTTTTTCAATGAGTACATACCTTGATAAGATTTTGAAGTAGTTCAAAATGGAACAATCAAAGAAGGAGTTCTTGCCTGTGTTGCAAGGTGTGAAGTTGAGTAAGACTCAAAACCCGGCCATGGCAGAAAATAGAAAGAGAATGAAAAGTCATTCCCTATGCCTCAGTCATAGGTCCTATAAAATATGCTATGCTGTATACCAGACCTATTGAATACTTTGCTCTGAGTTTAGCAAGGGAGTGCAATTTCGATCTAGGAGAGATCACTGGACAGCGGTCAAGAATATCCTTAGTGAGGACTAAGGAGATGTTTCTTGATTATGGAGGTGATAAAAGAGTTCGCCGAAAAGAGTTGCATCGATGCAAGCTTTTACACCGATCCAGATGACTCTCAATCTGGATACATATTGAAAGTGGGAGCAATTAGCTAGAGTAGCTCCATGCAGAGCATTGTAGACATAGAATATTTGCAAAATATATACGGCTCTAAATGTGACAGACCCGTTGACTAAACTTGTCTCACAAGCAAAACATGATCATACCTTGGTAATCTTTGGGTGTTAATCACATAGCGATGTGAACTAGATTATTGACTCTAGTAAACCCTTTGGGTGTTGGTCACATTACGATGTGAAGTATGGGTGTTAATCATATACAGGTATGAATATTGTTGTTAAATCACATGATGATGTGAACTAGATTATTGCCTCTAGGGCAAGTGGGAGACTGAAGGAAATATGCCCTAGAGGCAATAATAAAGTTATGATTTATTTCCTTATTTCATGATGAATGTTTATTATTCATGCTAGAATTGTATTAACCGGAAACATAATACATGTGTGAATACATAGACAAACATAGTGTCACTAGTATGCCTCTACTTGACTAGCTTGTTGATCAAAGATGGTAGTGTTTCCTAGCCATAGACATGAGTTGTCATTTGATTAACGGGATCACATCATTAGGAGAATGATGTGATTGACTTGACCCATTCCGTTAGCTTAGCACTTGATCATTTAGTATGTTGCTATTGCTTTCTTCATGACTAATACATGTTCCTATGACTATGAGATTATGTAACTCCCGTTTACCGGAGGAATACTTTGTGTGCTACCAAATGTCACAACGTAACTAGGTGATTATAAAGGAGCTCTACAGGTGTCTCCGAAGGTACATGTTGGGTTGGCGTATTTCGAGATTAGGATTTGATCACTCCGATTTTCGGAGAGGTATCTCTGGGCCCTCTCGGTAATGCACATCACTATAAGCCTTGCAAGCAATGTGACTGAGTTAGTTGCAGTATGATGCATTACATAACCAGTAAAGAGACTTGCCGGTAACAAGATTGAACTAGGTATTGAGATATTGATAACCCGCAAGTATACGGGATAGTTGTAGCCTCTTTCGACAAGTAAGAGTGTCGAACCCAACGAGGAGCTAAAGGTAGAACAAATACTCTCTCAAGTCCTATCAGCCACAGATACAACTCTACGCACGTTATGTAGAACAAGTATGAAACGAGAAGTACTTTGTAGGTGTTGTTGGATAACTTTGCAAGATAATAAATAGCGCGTACATAAAAAGTAGGGGCTGTTTAGATAAAGATGCAGTAAAGTAAATAAAGCGGGTGTGGAAAAGTGGTGGTAGGAGTTGTGAAAGTGTACCTAGGCAATTGACTACTTTACTAGACCGATAGCAAGTATCATGTGTGAGAGGCCACAGCTAGCATGTTATCCTTGACTTGGAATTCTATGCACTTATGATTGGAACTATTAGCAAGCAATCCGCAACTACTAACGTTCATTAAGGTAAAACCCAACCATAGCATTAAGATATATTGGTCCCCCTTCAATCCCGTATGCATCAATTTCTATGCTAGGCTGAAGCTTCTGTCACTCTTGCCCTCCAATACATAGTCCTATCAACATACAACTAACCCTATGGTGTGATCCACGCGCGCACTCATATGATGGGCACCAAAGGACAGCAACATAACCACAAGCAAATTAAATCAATCATAGCAATTCATCAACCACCAATAGGACAACGAAAATCTACCCAGACATCATAGGATGGCAACACATCATTGGAAAATAATATGAAGCATAAAGCACCATGTTCAAGTAGAGGGTACAACGGTTTGTGGGAGAGTGGACCGTTGAATATAGAAGGGGGTGGTGATGGAAATGTTGGTGAAGATGGTGGAGGTGTTGGTGAAGATCGCGGTGATGATGATGGACCCCGACGGCGTTCCGGCGCCATCAGAAGTAAGGGGGAGAGAGCCCCCCTTCTTATTCTTCTTCTTCCTTGACCTCCTCCCTAGATGGGAGAAGGGTTTCCCATCTGGTCGTTGGCTCCCATGGCTTGGGAGGGGCGAGAACCCCTCCGAGATTGGATCTATCTCTCTGTTTCTGCGTTCTGGAATTCTGCCCTGGCACCGTTTCCTTTATATCTGGAGATCCGTAACTCCGATTGGATTGAAACCTTTCCCCAGATCGTTTTCCAAAAATTAGCTTTCTTGCGGCCAAAGAAGGGCATCAACCGCCTTACGGGTGGCTCACGAGATTGGGGGGCGCCCCCCCCCCTGGAGGGGTGGTGTGGGCCACTCTCGTGGCCACCTCGGGCACCGTTTCGCGTTGATTCTTCCTCCCAATAATCACAAATATTCAAAAATAATTCTCCATCCGTTTTTATCCCGTTTGGATTCCGTTTGATATTGGGTTTCTGCCAAACATAAAACATGCAACAAACAGGAACTGGCACTGGGCACTGGATCAATATGTTAGTCCAAAAAATAGTATAAAAAGTTGCCAAAAGTATATGAAAGTTGAAGAATATTGGCATGGAACAATAAAAAATTATAGATACGACGTAGACGTATCAGCATCCCCAAGCTTAATTCCTGCTCGTCCTCGAGTTGGTAAATGATAAAAAAAGATAATTTTTGGTGTGGAATGCTACCTAGCATAATCTTGATCATATGTCTAATCATGGCATGAATATTAAGACACGAGTGATTCAAGGCAATAGTCTATCATTTGACATAAAACAATAAAACTTCAAGCATACCAACCAAGCAATTATGTCTTATCGAAATAACATAGCCAAAGAAAGCTCATCCCTACAAAATCATATAGTCTGTCTATGCTCCATCTTCATCACACAAAATGCTCGCATCATGCACAACCCCGAGGACGAGCCGAGCAATTGGTTCATACTTTTTAACGCGCTTCAGCTTTTTCAACTCTTATGCAATACATGAGCGCAAGCCATGGACATAGCACTATGGTGGTATATGTTGGTGGTTGTGAGGACGAAAAGGGAGAAGATAGTCTCACATCAACTAGGCGTATCAACGGGCTATGGAGATGCCCATCAATAGATATCAATGTGAGTGAGTAGGGATTGCCATGCAACGGATGCACTAGGAGCTATAAGTGTATGAAAGCTCAAACTGGAAACTAAGTGGGTGTGCATCCAACTTGCTTTCTCATGAAGACCTCGGGCGTTTGAGGAAGCTCGTCATCGGAATATAGAAGCCAAGTTCTATAATGAAAATTCCCACTAGTATATGAAAGTGATAACTCAAGAGACTCTCTATATGAAGAACATGGTGCTACTCTGAAGCACAAGTGTGGTAAAAGGATAGTAACATTACCCCTTCTCTCTTTTTCTCTCATTTTTTTCTTTTTTCTTTTCTCTTTTTTATTATTTTTTTTCTTTTTGGTGGGCTTCTTTGGCCTCTTTTTTTTATTTGGGCTTCTTTGGCCTCTTTTATTTTTCATAAAGTCTGGAGTCTCATCCCGACTTGTGGGGGAATCATGGTCTCCTTCATCCTTTCCTCACTGGGGCAATGCTCTAATAATGATGATCATCACACTTTTATTTACTTACAACTCAATATTACAACTTGATCTCGAACAAAGACATGACTCTATATGAATGCTTCCTGTGGTGTACCGGGATGTGCAATGATCTAGCATAGCAGTGACATCAAAAAACGGACAAGCCATGAAAACATCATCCTAGCTATTTTACGATCATGCAAAGCAATATGACAATGAATGCTCAAGTCATGTATATGATGATGATGGAAGTTGCACGGCAATATATCTCGGAATGGCTATGGAAATGCCATAATAGGTAGGTATGGTGGCTGTTTTGAGGAAGGTAAATAATGGGTTCATGATACCGGCAAAAGTTGCGCGGCACAATAGAGGCTAGCAAAGTGGAAGGGTGAGTGTGCGTATATCCATGGCTCACATTAGTCATAAAGAACTCATATACTTATTGCAAAAGTCTACTTAGCCCTTGAAGCAAAGTACTACTATGCATGCCCCTAGAGGGATAGATTGGTAGGAAAAGACCATCGCTTGTCCCTGACTGCCACTCATAAGGAAAGCAATCAAAGAGCACCTCATGCTCCAACTTCGTTACATAACGGTTCACCATACGTGCATGCTACGGGACTTGCAAACCTCAACTCAAGTATTTCTCAATTTCACAATTACTCAACTAGCACGACTCTAATATCACCACCTTTATATCGCAAAACTATTGCAAGGAATGAAACATATCATATTCAGCGATCTACAAGTTTATGTAGGATTTTATGATTAACCATATGAATGACCAATTCCTGTCATCTCTCTAAATAGATATAAGTGAAGAAAGAGAGTTTAATTCTTTCTACAAAAGATATGCCAACGCTCTAACAATTATAAGTGAAGCAAAAGAGCATTCTACAAATGGCGGTTTCCTATGTGAAGAGAAACATGCAATCCAAACTTCAAATGATATAAGTGAAGCACATGAAGCATTCTATAAAGCCATACTCAAAAGATTTAAGTGAAGTGCAATGAGAATTCTATAAATCAACCAAGGACTATCTCATACCAGCATGGTGCATAAAAGAAAAGTGAAAACTAAATGCAAAAGACGCTCCAAGACTTGCACATAATGCATGAACGAAACGAATTCGAAAATATACCGATACTTGTTGAAGAAAGAGTGGATGCCTCCCGGGGCATCCCCAAGCTTAGACGCTTGAGTCTCCTTGAATATTTACTTGGGGTGCCTCGGGCATCCCCAAGCTTGAGATCTTGCCTCTCTTCCTTTTCCTCATATCGAGACATCCTCGATTAGACACTACATCCACACAAAACTTCAACAGAAAACTCGGTAAGATCCGTTAGTATAATAAAGCAAATCACCACTCTAAGTATTGTTGCAAACCAATTCATATTTTATTTTTGCATTGTGTATACTGTAATATAGCTTTTCATGGCTTAATCCACTGATACAAATTGATAGATACATCAAAACAAGCAAACTATGAATCAAAAACAGAATCTGTCAAAAACATAACAGTCTGTAGCAATCTGAACATCCACCATACTTCTGGTATCCCAAAAATTCTACCCAAATTAGCAAAAATAAAAAAGTTGTATAGCAAGACAGTGCAAAAGGAATCAGAACCATTTGATGTTCCAGTTAAAAATGTAAAATCATGCACTACAGCCAAAGTTTCTGTCCTGCACCGTACAAACCAACAAGCATTGTAAACATCCTAAAGGCAAACATTGGAACATTATTTTTATAATACAATGGAATTATACAAGAGGATAATTATTTTTGTTGAAAAGTTTCTGTAATCAAGATTCAAAAAGTTTCCGTGAGCATAGAAAGGTAGAATAATCCTACACTATACAATAAAGAAATTACAGCCGATTATACCCACTGGGCATTATGGTTCGGCACAGGTGATAATAAAGCATTCACAAACAGGAAATTACATACACTAGGCAAATACAGCTCATACATCATGGACGCGCATCAACTTAACTCCATTTGAACAATAATCTCTTCAGAAAATAGGATTGGCCGGATTCAGATAGCACAAATTTCAGTCTGCAAAATCTCCAATTCCTTCATGGTTACCTCGGTGTCTTGTTTCATTTTTTGACTCCTGCATCTAATACCTGCATGTCCAGTCTCAACTTGTTGATTATACGTTGACAATCATGTACACGTTGTTTTGCCACCTCTAGTTGATGCTCAAGAACATCAGCACATTCCAATTCCAATCCATAATCATTCGGTAACGGCCATGCCGCACTGCTCGCAGATTTTTGTGTTGATGTCACTTCATCCTGAAATGTTTCTATAAGTACACATGACTAGGGCAAAAATATAGTTACAGCAGTGAAGCGAACAAGACACTATTTTGTACTACATGGCAAAACATGACTCAACAATAATGTTACACGTCACTTTCACACAAAAAATGTTACACGTCATGAAGCATAAGCAGGTGATTATTTAAAAATTATAAAAAAGATAGTTTGTGCAACCTGCATACAGAAATCCCTCTTAGCTCCCACTTCAACAATGCTTGTCTTTCTCACTTTCACTTTCCTTTTTGAAAAGTTTTTAGGTTCCCCTCTTTATTTTTTTGTTATTAAACTATAAGAAAGCACTCAACAGAAATAAATGACTCTCTAAAACTTCTGGGTTGTCTCCCTGGCAGCGCTTTCTTTAAAGCCATTAAGCTAGGCATTTAGTGCTCAAGTAATGAATCCACCCGGATCCCAAGGTATATCAAAGCCAATTTTAATTAACAATGATTTGTAATTTAGTAGTGAGCACAAAGTAACATATATCAAGCAACAACGAAGTCTAACTCTCTTCCTATGCATCGGCATGTCATAAAAGAACAATTCATGCACACATAGTAAAGGCCAATGCATAGTATAAGCAGTTTCTTGCAATTCTATCGTATTGGAAACATAGAGAGGTGGAGACATAGTTCCTCTCTCATAATAATTGCAAGTAGGAGCAGCAAGCACATGCATATTATATTCATCAAAATCATCATGTGCAATAGTAAAAGGCAACCCATCAATATAATCCTTAATAAGCACAAACTTCTCCGATATAGTGTAGTTTGGAGAATTCAAAAAGATAATAGGACTATCATGCGTGGGTGCAATAGCAACAATTTCATGTTTAACATAAGGAACTATACACTACAAAAAAATACACTTCCGTGATGATACGTGTTTGTCACAGTAGGTCGCGTTTTTTGTCATGCATGTACATCCATGACAAATTTATGACAGAATCAAGATAGTCATACCTGTGCTGTCGTAGAAGTGTTCCATGACATTACCAAAATTATCATCACGGAAGTGTCCACTTCCATGACGATAAATCGCGCGTCACAGAAGTGCTTTCGTCAAGGGTGACCGACACGTGGCATCCACCGTAACAGAACGTTGTTAAGCTATCGGGTTGGGTTTTGGATCCGATAACCCGTTAACAGCCCCAACCAATGGGGATTTTGCACGTGTAAAATCATCATTGGCGTGAGGAAACACGTGTCGGCTCATCATTAGGACAGATGCCATCCACTCACTGGACAGAAGGCGCCTATGATACGTCGACATGTGGCACGGCCCAACAGTGGCCCATTCCTATGAAAAGGCCGACCCGTTTGACTTGGTCAACAGCTGGCGGGTCGGCCCGTGGAAAGCATGTTAACGGTCTGTTAGCATATAGCCCATTTACAGCCCGCTAACCCAAGGCCCGTTATGCCCTATGCGAATTAGGCCCAGTAGCGTCATCTGGGCCATCCAATATGGTTCCAGCCTGTTTTCACTTCTGGCCCATGTATGGCCCATGACGTCTTTCGGCCCATATGAGGCCCTTTGTAACTCTTGGCCCATTAGCGGCCCATGCTAAAACTGGCCCGTAATGAACAGTGTATTACTTTACACCCATTAACGGCCTGAGGTGAAACTGGCCCGTAATGAATAGTGTAACACTTTATACCCATTAACGAGCCATTATTCTGTTGGGCCGTTTCCAGCCCAAGTTAACTTTCGGCCTTCTGAGGGCCCATTTAGTCTTGGGCTCATATGCAGCATTCGGTTACTTACGGCCCGTTACTATCATTTTCTACTTGTGGGCCAAATTCAGCCTGTTGTTACAGTCGGCCCGTTTGTGGTCCGCTAGTCTGTTGGGTCATTTTCATAGCATCACCAAATACGGCCTATTAACGCCCGTTATGGTCAGCCCATAAAACGTACGATTTCCATTATAGGCCCGTCTACGGCCCATTAAAGGCCCATACAAGACCCATAAATGAGTCGGCGGCCCATGAATCCTACGTGATTAGAAGGCCCATGGATCCTACGAGACGTAGAAGCCCCATGGATCTTACAAGACGTAGAAGGCCCATGGATCCTACGAGACGTAGAAGGCCCATGGATCCTACGAGACGTAGAAGGCCCATGGATCCTACGAGACGTAGAAGGCCCATTGATCCGACGGCCCGTGAAGGCCCATGATCGGGCTAGTTGGCCTCCGTTTGAACGATATAGCATATTCAAAGAATTATCCTACTCAATACTATCACCTCTAAAAAGGATACACTATACAACAAAGAGATCAAGGCATAGAAAGGTAGAATAATCCTACACTATACAATAAAGAAATTACAGCCGATTATACCCACTGGGCATTATGGTTCGGCACAGGTGATAATAAAGCATACACAAAAAGGAAATTACATACACTAGGCAAATACAGCTCATACATCATGGACGCGCATCAACTTAACTCCATTTGACCTATAATCTCTTCAGAAAATAGGATTGGCCGGATTCAGATGGCACAAATTTCAGTCTGCAAAATCTCCAATTCCTTCATGGTTACCTCGGTGTCTTGTTTCATTTTTTGACTCCTGCATCTAATACCTGCATGTCCAGTCTCAACTTGTTGATTATACGTTGACAATCATGTACATGTTGTCTTGCCACCTCTAGTTGATGCTCGAGAACATCAGGACATTCCAATTCCAATCCATAATCATTCGGTAACGGCCATGCCGCACTGCTCGCAGATTTTTGTGTTGATGTCACTTCATCCTGAAATGTTTCTGTAAGTACACATGACTAGGGCAAAAATATAGTTACAACAGTGAAGCGAACAAGACACTATTTTTTACTACATGGCAAAACAGGACAAACAATAATGTTACACGTCACTTTCACACAAAAAATGTTACACGTCATGAAGCATAAGCAGGTGATATTTTAAAAATTATAAAAAAGATAGTCTGTGCAGCCTGCATACAGAAATCCCTCTTAGCTCACCAGAGGAGCATGATGTTGGGGCCCAATCGAAAACACAGACAAGTTACAAATTTAGACAACACGTTGCGTATATGTAAGCAAGCAGTTGGCCATTCTGTACCTCAATTAAAGTCTTAGGGAGCATAATGAACAGCAGAGGGTTTCATACAAACATACTACAGCAGGCAAAACTATGCAATCATTAGCGTAGTATAAACTAGATTGTGAGCCTCATGCAATAATAGTTGGTTAATAGACTTCAAAGCTTCAGGCACACTTCGGCAGAGTAATTAAATGGTAAGGCCTTTAATTATGTCAACTAATAGTGATACAAGTACCGAACATCAGGCATGATTATTTGGGAATCTCATTAAGTGAGGACAAATAAAGCAATTGAAAAGAGAAAATTAACTATGCTTGAAACAAACAAGGAATTGAACTGTTGAGCTACATACAGTGACTTATCTTAGCAGGTTGAAGAGGCTCAGCGGAGCTCCTACTTCTCTTGCAAGGCTCCTTCCTAACATCTTGTACTTGGAAATCCTCAATCTTATCTTCATTGCACCCCCTCTGCAAGGTGACACAAACTAGTTACTCGTCTCCATGGAAGATAAATATGCATACTTTCCAGTCTGTGAACACAAAAGGATGAGATTATAACAAAACAACACCACATAATGAAACATGCCGCATCTCTTGCACTTGCACACAATGAAATGAGCATTTACTATGTCTGCACTATGTAAAAACTAGGCATACCTTCGAACTAGATCTCCATGTACTCCTGGAGAGCCTACTGTAGTGTAAAACCAAACCTTTATGTCACCTATGAGTTAGACAAGGCCCCACTACAACAGCCCTTAGTGTTTAAATTGTTGACAAGCTCTGTTAGAGTGTTAGGTCAAGAACAGCAAGTAATCAAAGCAAACAGTCCTAGTATGGCTGGCTGATGCAAACAAGCAATTGAACAGATGTGTGAGCAAATCTTACATATCAAGAAAAGAAGCAAAGAAGGAGGCTTAAAGACCATCACTTGACTGACCAGATTTAAGGGGCATTTAAACATCATGTGCAACATATGAACTAACATAAACATTGCATATTCCAGATTCTACAATGGAATGCACATGTATTAGGTTATTCCATGTATGATGATGCCTAAATGTACAGATAGCAGGCAGGAGTGATTCATCATTGCACGCACAATTGAATTGCAGGTTAAGGGCCAGTTCGATTCCGCCTTTTCAGGGCATGTTGTCAAAATAAGCCATAAAAGATGTAAAGAAGTCATTTTTGAGTTATGGGCTTGATCTTAACTAATTTCGCTTTGGAGGGGGGTGTTTCGGGTAGAACCTCACTAAAAATTGAAGGGAAGGGGAATAGTAAAATGACTATGTTGTCTGCCTATATTACACTCAAAATGCAACTGCTGGCGCCCGTGTCACACCTGACCCTCAAGTAAAAACAAACACGCAAGCATTCATTGCCCTGCCCGCTTGCATCTCCTCTCCCCTTTCCCTCTACCTCGATCCCCTGCCTGCAGCACTAGGGTTCCTCCAGCGAGCCGTCGCCACTGGTCCCATCTGGCCTGGTCCTCGACAATGCTATGTCTAGCTAGGCTACATGGCTGGCGGGTAGGGGCAAATCTCCCTGGCTGCTCCTCCCTCTGGCGCCACCCCTCATTCTCATGGTCTCCAGCAGCTGCTCCACTGTGGTTCGTCCAATGCACTACTCTGGCGGGCGCTGCACAACTACGGCTGATGCCACACTGCGGCAGAAGGCGCCTTATTCCCCCTCCCCTCCTCCCAGGCCATTGCCTTGAGGTGATGTTGAAGGATGACCTCATCCAACAAGGTGAGGATCTCCTCTGATTTTTTGCCAAATTTTCATTCTGATCCACTATACGATGAATTGCTATGAGCTGCTTCTGCTGCTGCTATATGATGCATTGCTATGAGCTGCTCCTGCTGCTGCTATATGATGAATTGCTATGAGCTGCTGCTGCTGTATGATGAGTTGCTATGAGCTGCTGCTACTGCTATATGATGAATTACTATGAGCTGCTGCTGCTATATGATGAGTGGCTACAAGCTACTCCTGCTGCTGCTATATGATGAATTGCTATGAGCTTCTCCTGCTGCTGATATATGATGAATTGCTATGAGATGCTCCTGCTGCTGCTATATGATGAATTGCTATGAGCTGCTGCTGGTATATGATGAATTGCAGACTGTTGTTGTTGTATGATGAGTTGCTATGAGCTGCTGCTGCTACTATATGATGCTTTCAGGTGGTGCTGCTATATGATAATAACCAGCCACTAGGACCATCGAATTTCAATAAATAATTGTTTTTCATTTAGATGTGGGTCATGTGTTCTTCGTTTAAATTAGGCAATGGGATCTCTATGGAAAACATTGACCAAAGTAGATTGTGCCAAGTAGATGGTATCTTTGTATTTGCATTTTGAGCAAATAGTGATGGTCTGTTTTCCTATCATATTAATTACTGCACTGGGTTCAATTTGTGATGGTTGCAAGTCAAATTAATTTCCATATGGGCAGCAAAATGAAAAATATATAATGCAATCTAGACTTTCCACTGATCATACCAAAGATAAGCAGAAAACGCAATGAAAAGAACTGGTTGGCTTATTACATGGATCTTATATTCACAGGTGCTTATTTTCTTAGGATAACTCGTAATAATTGTCCCTAAGAAACTTGGCTAATAGAACTGGCATACAAATAACATGTCACGACGATTGCAATGGAGGAGTGACGTACCATAGCACATTGTATAGGCTCACCGCAGCCTCTCCTTTTTTGCGATGTTCCATGAAATTGCCACATACATCTTGTACTTTTTCATTGTGTAACCCTATCTGCAAGTTGACACGGCTAATTTCAGATATCTCTACATGATACTACATTGCATATCCCTTGCGCATATTTAAACCACCAATTAACGATTGTGTGCGTACCATAAACTAGCCATGACTCTGTATGCTGGACTAGCAGGCACTCTAAGGGAGCCTAATGTAGTGCACTGGAATTCCTACATGCCACCTATGATTTTGTGTAATGTACTGCCTCTGTTCCTAAATATATGTCTTTGTAGAGATTCCAGTATGGACCACATACAGATGTATATAGATGCATTTTCGAGTGTAGATTCACTCATTTTGCTCCATATGTAGCCTATAGTGGAATCTCTAGAAAGACTTATATTTAGGAACGGAGGTACGAGGTAGTATCATGTATGACATATACATATCTAATTTAGCAGCTAGTAGTAGAAATCATTCTCTACACAAAGGGACTACTGGTCGAAAATCCTAGCAAAGCATGCTGGCAGGCACAGAACAATATATACAAGAGAGAAAGACGCGCTTACAAGATCATAGCAATGCCTCAGTCCAGGATCTTGGTTGGCCAAGCTGTTAGATCCAGAAGAAACATCGTCCTTGTAGTTTTTGCCAGCTACATAACAGGTAACAGCGACCGGTTAGTATATTTGAAGTACATCGGGCAGGTGATGCTGGACGTGTTTAAAGGTGACAAGTACCTAGGCCGTGGCGGGTGCTTGGTATCTCTCCAGACGGTGGGAATCAGGTTAAAAACATCGAGGGTGATGATGTTGCGCTAGCTGTCGGGGTCCGGTAAGGAGATCTAGAACTATCGAGTAGGGTGTTTATGGAGCGGCTCCAGTAGGGTGGACTACGGTGTGGGCGAAGCAGATCTGTGGCCGTGGACGTGGGCGTAGGTGAAGCTGCTCCAGTGGTTGGGTTCAGGATGGTGTCGACGATGCGGATCTGCAGCCGTGGACGGGGCGTTAGAAGCTGCTCCGGTGGTTGGGTTAAGGATGGTGTCGACGATGCGGATCTGCGGCCGTGGACGGGGCATCAGAAGCTGCTCCGGTGGTTGGGTTAAGGGTGGTGTTGACAATGCGGATCTACGGCCGTGGACGGGGCGTCAGAAGCTGCTCCGGTAGGTTGGATGAGGGTGCGAGGAAGCGGATCTGAGGCCGTGGACTTGTGAGTTGGCAAAGCGTCCCCGTAGGGTTGAGAATGGTATAGGCGAAGCTACTCCGGTAGGGTTGATGATGGTTTCGGCGAAGCGGCTACGGTAGGGTTGAGGAAGGTGTCGGCGAAGCGGCTCCGGTAGGGTTGAGGAAGGTGTCAGTGAAGAGGATCAGAGGCCGTCGACGGGGGCGTCGGTGGGGCGGCTCCGGGGTGTGTGGACGAAGCGTCTCTGATGGGGAGTACGAATGAGCCGCTGCAGATGCACGGCGGTTGACGAGAGTACCAGCGAAGCAGATCCGGCGCCGTGGACAACGCCGACACTGAATGGGCTGTGGTACAGTGGTGGATGAGCAGTCTACTTGTTTCTAGGGGAGGTGGGAGGGGTAGATGCAGCCGAAGAAGCAGATCCGGCGAGGTGGACGCCGCTGGCAGTGAATGGGCTATGGTACGCTGGTGGATAAGCGGTCTAGGGTTTCGAGAGGGGAGGGGAGAAAGGGCGATGAAGTACGGACGGCATGATGTAAGAAGCTCTGGTGCTGTGGTGTTAGTCGTTTTTGCGGGAGGGGGAGAGGAAATGGGGTTGCCGTGTAGTGTGGGGAACCGGAAGTTACCAAAGCAGCCACGACCTATCATGTAGATGAGGGCGGTATTGTAACTGTTGGTCTCCGTGCACCAAGGACAAAAGGGGGATTTCGCATGCTAAAGACTAAGGTGGCGGAAATTTTAGAAGGAGGCGGGAGATTTTGCCGCCCGCGGGATCGTTCGTATCTAGTTTCAACTAATTTTGGACCGTGCTAGCGGGAAGGTCATGCTATACTGTGTACACGGGGCACGTGTCAGCAGTTAATAACTGGTGTGCAGTCCACCCCAGAAAAAAAGACAATAACTCGGGATGATGCGCCGATAAATTGGACGTTGACACGGGTGCGGCCAATCGTACGGGTGTAGTGGCGCGTTCACAAAAAATGGATCAAATGCTCAGCCTATGTATTTCTCATGTAAATAGATAATTTAGTGCCATTGGTTATTTACTTTAAACATAATGCATTGATGTGTTAGTGTAGAGGCGCACAAAAAGAAATGGATATTGTAGTTAGCTACTTAAAAGTGTTACCACATATGATTACATAGCCTCCATTTCATAAATTGCGTACCCGTTGAATTCATATATGAATATTACATATATTACTTCAAAATAGAAACTTAAATCATCCAAGACTAATGAATTTGAATGCAAGAGTAACAATGGTGCATGTACATGATAGCTACATTGGTTGTTTGAAGAAACATCACTGTAACTTTGGCATGCACAACTGAAAAGGTTTATTTAAATAGAAAAAAATGTGATATGTGAGTGTCCAATCTTTATAGCGTTGAATCGATATTGTACCTTTGGCCACGATACGAAGTAGATATTGACTTATGTTCAAGCGATGGACATCCACGATCGCTAGATAGTGATACGTGAATGAATTGTGCAATCTCTCTGACACGTATACATATCTCATTTCCCTGTGGGCATGGGAATCACACACGCGCACTTCGTGTATTTCTCTCCCTCCGTCAGGGTTAAATTCGTCTTTCTACCCCGTCCTACAAGTCTCTCACACAAAAACACACACGCTCTCTATGTCTAACATGCCCACCCCTTTAATTCTGCCCACCCACAGCCACTAATATCTCAAAGTATAATAATGTCTCTCACACATATGCTATCTACCTATCCCTTAATATAGCTAGATATGTGTCACACAAACTCCTTCTCCCTACTAGCAAGATGCCCATGTGTTGCACGAAACATCAAGATGCATTTGTATGAGAAGTTTATCTTGTGGGAGAAAAGGATGAACAAGGGAATGCCTTATTTGCAAATGCGGAGAGGGGTGTGGGTATCTTTTTGCAAAATTGCCATATTTTCCTTCTTGTCCGTCGGATATAAATCGGATGGCCTATATTGCAGGATGGCAGGAACACCATCATCACCAACTCTGTTTTTTTATAAGAGTAGAGATATGTGAGTGTCACTGCCCCCCCCCACACACACCCACACTTCCCAACACCGAAGGAGTAGGGTGACACCTCAATCTTGATACTAATCTATCGACTGACTTCTCTCTCAAACATACACACACACACACACTACCCCGCACCGAAGTAGGGTGAGACCTCGATCTTGATACTAATCTATCGACTGGATTCTCTCTCAAACATACACACACACACACACACTACCCGGCATCGAAGGAGTAGGGTGGCACATCGATCTTGATAATAATCTATATACTCCTCTTTCAAACACACACACACACACACACACACACACACTCGCTAGTTGTGCCTCTGTGACTATCGCGCACACTCTCGATACGTCTTTCTCTCCCCCCCCAACAATGACAGCAGAAGGGTGACAACTTGATCTGATCATAATCTGTCAATTGGTTTCTCTCTCAAACATTGTGTCTCGGTGCCTCGCTCGGTATCCCCCTTGATATGTAGACTTCTCGCGCGCGCACAACTGTAGTGATGATGACGCTGAATCCAGTGTGCCTTGTTTTTACCGGCCTCATGTGATAGTTTTCACCCTGTTTTCTGTTAATTAACAAGGCAACCTTTTCTTTGCTACCACTAGTGAATCTGAAATCATTCGGGGCAGACATAAAATATATCACTTCAACCCAATTATCACAGCAACTGTTTTAAAAGAAATTAGCTAGCTGCCCGTGCATTGCACGGAACATCAAGATGCATTTGTATGAGTAGTTTATCTTGTGAGAGAAAAGGCTGAACGAGGGAAGGCCTTATTTGCGAACGTGGAGAGACGTGTGGGTATATTTTTGCAAAATTGCCATAGTTTCTTTCCTATCCGTTAGATATAAATCCGACGGCCTATATTGCAGGATGGCACGCACACCATCATCACCAACTCTGTTTTCTACTCCCTCCGTCCGAAAATACTTGTCATCAAAATGGATAAAAAGAGATGTATCTAAAACTAAAATACGTCTAGATACATTTCCTTTTATCCATTTTGATGACAAGTATTTCTGGACGGAGGGAGTATTTGTCTTTTTAGAGATTTCAACAAGTGACTATGACCGGACCTTACCAACATACTCAAAAAAGTAGTCCATAATTTTGATGTTACCCTCTTTTCTTGGCGGTGCAGTGCCATCTGGATACCTCATAAATAAATCAAGGACAAATCTGACCCCTTCCTGAAAAGACATACGTAGCAAAATGAGTGAATCTACACTCTAAAATATGTCTACATACACATCCGTATGTGGTAGTCCATTTGAAATTTGAAAAAGACAAATATTTAGGAACGAATGGAGTATATATAAGAGTAGACATGGAGATATATCTCCAGCATGGTCTACAACAAAAATGTGTTGGGCTGGTTAGCGCCGGATGCTCGCAACGCGATGACATGAGTTCGAATTCTGTCTTTTAACTTTAGTTTTTTATATTATATATTACTCTACTTATTTAATATGTACTTCTTTCGCTACTGTACTGACAGTGGAACCCACAGAGTACTTAGAATATTAAGGATGGACTTGTTTCTTTTTAACTTTCTGTACGAAGCTGTAGCCACCCTGCAAGTCACGTGAACACTGTACATGCAATTAACTTTTTATAGAGGGACAATCATACATGAAATTAACTCAAATGGATTGGATGTCATTCTATTATTTCCAGCATAAAGGGCATCTCCAACGGCAGCCGGCAAATTTTCTCCCGCTTCCTTCCGCGGAGGACGACATCACGCCAGCGGCATACATTTTTACAACTCTAACCAACCAAATGAAATTCGTGCAAACACGGACTGATTTCATATAAGCATGAAGGATTTCATATAAAAAAGTCGGATCTTCATATAAACATGATGGATTTCATTACATTTACATGAACTAAGAGGTGCCAATCCGGCTCTCTTGTATAATTAATACTCCCTCCGTCCGGAAATACTTGTCCTAGAAGTGGATATATCTAGACTTATTTTAGTTCTAAATGGCCGCCCGCGGATCCCTTTGTCTTCCTCATGTCCGTCAGACACTTGCGGGGTTGACGAAGGTCCTCGGAAGAGACAAAGCAGCAAAGAAACCACCTGAATCCGCGGTCGTCGCCTCGGCGGTGGCCTTCATGGGTCCCAAGTGGCGGCGGCCTCCCATGTTCTACTTCTCCTTGATGATGGCGGCGGACATGGAGAAGCTGGCCACCGACTGGTCGCTCTCCACACACCCGGCTTCTGTCTCTGCGTGCATGGCGCTGCCGTAGGCATGGGAGGCGCGCCCACAGACACGGGAGACGCGGCCACCGCAGACACTGGTGGCGCGGTACGACGCGGCATGTACGGCGCTCGTACCGGCGTGCTCGCCGCCGTGCCGGCGTGGAGCAACTCGCCACTCCTCATCGAGCTGAACTGGAGCGGCGAGTTGCTGAACCACGCGCCTGCTTGGGGCGGCAACTAGCTCCGTTGGGCCAAGCGAGGTTGGTGAAGCACCGAGCGGCCTCGCCCGTATCTAGAGGGCTCGGCGGGCCACCCAGTCGGATAATATGCCGGAGAACAGCTCATCGGAAGCCATCGGAAGGGTGGAGAAAATGGTGAAGGAGGAGATGGGGGAGCGGCGGAGGGGTGTGATTCTTGCCCATTGTCTGTCTGGCCTCGTGTAAATAGAGGGCGGGCGGTTGGAGCTTGGTCGGCGTCTGGCCTCGTTTAAACTAAGGGTGGACGGGAGGAGCTCGGCCGGTGTTGCGTTTAATTCCGGCCCGCTCATGAACGGACGTGTGGCCGGAGTAGGATTCTCGGTTTGCATGCGGGTTTAACGGAGGGGTTTAATGGAGGCGCCAAGCGTGCAGCGGGTGGCGCAGTACTATTCGATTTGACAACATTAATGAGCCGTCAAATCACAAAGGCCCTCGCCTCTCGTGAAACCGACCAAGCTAGACTGCCCCACCCTCTAGCCTTCTAAAAAATGTATATACTCCACTTTTGTACAGTAGTAGTATCGATGGATTGCGCCATGGAGCAAAACTTGAAATTAAAAAAAGGTGGTACATATAGAGAGCGCTCGTGAACTATGTGTCATACATGGCAATAAATAAAGTACTACATGATACTAATATATGATACATGGCGCAGGAGTACTAAGGCTGGCCATAGTGGGGGTAACATAAGTAGTAACATGCACTTGGGACTCGCAAACATGCTTATGTGGCAGGCAGTTAAAGAAGAGAAAGATGGTTATAGTAACATAGGTAGATACCGTAACATAATATATACGATGCTACTATGTGTCATGCATGGCAATAAATGAGACCACCTACGATACTAATCTACTCCCTCCGTTCCTAAATATTTGTCTTTCTAGAGATTTCAACAAGTGACTACATACGGAGCAAAATGAGTGAATCTATACTAAAATATGTCTATATACATTCGTATGTGGTAGTCCATTCGAAGTCTCTAAAAATACAAATATTTAGGAACGGAGGGAGTATGATACTATGCACTATAGAGGTAGTAACATAGACTAGTAACATATACATGTTACTAGTCTAAGTTACTCCCCACTATGACCAGCCTAAGTATTATTAATACAGTTTTGCTAGAACTCATCTAGATGAGATATAATTTGGTCTCATTCATCTTTTATAGCCATTGGATGTGTTGCTATAAGATGCGTGTGTGCTGATGTGGGTTGTATTTGTTCTTGTGCAATGAACTGACCAGTGCATGTCATGTTTGATAGTCTCAAGTCATTAAAAGCATACAAGTCATTCCTCTATTTATGTCAAAAAATAAGAAACAATGTGAGAGTTAATGCACCACGCCTATGTGTTTACTACTCTAGGTGAGTATTTGGTTTTCATAAGATGACTTAATACTCACCTAGACGAAGGGAGTATTCGATTTGACAGCGGGCGGTGCAGTTCCCGATATGGCTTTAATGCAGACGAGGGAGGGAGTAGCGGTTCCCGATATGTTGAACGACCAATGCATCCTCCTTCAATTAATGCATGAGGGAAGTAATGGGAGGAGATCCGGGAAAAGAGGTTGCACGATGTGAATGCAATGAAGTTTTCCCTCATTGCCCTCATATAAAGGCGCCCCTCCATTCCAATGCATCTAACACATCGTACGCACCTAAGCATTTGCCTAAGCACCTACACTAAGCGCAAAAGAGCTCGCTCCAGACCCATGGCGGCGATGCATGTGAGCGGCCAGAGGCTGCGCCAGATGGTCCACGACGCCGGCCTGCGGCATGGCGCCAAGGATCGTCTCCAGACGGTGTTGGAGACCGGCTGGTGGAGGGCCGACGTCGACGCCAACTATGACTCTCAGTTGGACCAGATGATCGTTGGCACCAGCAACAAGTTTAGCGTCCTCAAGAAGCTCACGGACAACATCACCGTACTCCTCCAGCTCGTGTGCCCGGCCTCCTCATTGCTTGCCACCCTAATCGGCCTCCATGGCCGAAACCTGTTTCAAGCACTGGTGGCCCTGCGACTGCCCGTCGACGCCAGGAAGAATGTCTACCTGGAGGTCGCGCTCGCCGCGAGGCGCCACACCCTGCTAGAATTCGTTGACCTACACATCCACGTGTACGAGCAAATTGTGTACATAGGTATCTACAAGTCTAGTGAGGACGCTACGACGTTGGCCTTCCTCAACCGGCTGGAAGCCTTGGATGCTATTGTTGAGAACCACCTCGACCTCGCCACAAAAGCCGCCGCTCCTTAGCCGCCGGTCGGTGGCCTGGCGCACTAAGTTGAGGAGGAGGAGGTCGTACGTTCGTGGATCCATCTTTCATCCTGCCTTCTATAACCACCACTGCGATCGCATCATCGTGGCCTTAATTATTATTGTGTTGTTGCATTCTCGTTCCAGTCAATACCGACATGTTTGATCCCTTTGCTTAATTATATGCATCACTCTAACTAGTACTCCATCCATCAATTTATAAGTTGTGCTTACCTTTTCCATCAACTTCGTGCAACGCGCGGGCATCTTGCTAGAAACACTAGAATATGTCTATATAATCCGTATGTCATAGTCCATTTGAAATCTCAAAAAACACAAATATTTAGGTACGGAGGGAGTAATATATTAGGAGTATATCAAAACAATAGTGATTTCTTTCAAGTTTGTGAACAAATACTACTATTCTACTACTTTGGATCCGTTGCAACGCACGGGCACATTGCTAGTAAAAGAAAAAGGCCTGCCGCGTTCGAGTCGCACCCGCACACGCCCGGGAATCGGGAGTACAGCACGGCCCGTCTGGCACGACACATAGCTTAGGGAAGGCGTGTTGCCTAGCATTTTCACTTTCATGTGGGACCGCTGTTGAGCAAACCGACATCCCGCCCGCCGCCGGGTTGGAAAACAGAAACGAGGGGAAGATCTAGTTGTTGCACGAAAGCCAAGAAATTTGGTGTCAGACGGGGCTCGTTGATAGAGTAGGAGCATTCCGTACTAGTACTACTCCTACTAGTACCAAGTTTGTACTCCTAATACTATATTACTAGTGCTACCACTATACAACTAATAGGTATGTGCACGGCACAACATCATAGGAACAAAAAACAGGAAAATCTTGTTTTGGGTGATTTATCTTTTTTCAATCAACTTAGTATGAATAATATGATGTGGGGGGCATCCATGAAGCTTATGTGGCTTGGTTGCATGGCTACGGAAGGTTAGAGAAAAATAAATAGATAATGTGTTTAGAGTGCACTCCACTAAATAGATATACTTTGGATCCATTGCAATGGACCGGCACATCTATATCTATACCCCCTATATAGTGTGTGAAAAACTTTGAAAGTTGGTCTTGGATGAAACCAATCCGATGGTACAAAGATGGAAAATCCGAGCACTACTGGGCGTTGGATATCATCCACCAGATTATGCCACATGTATAATCTAGAATACTCCATGGTTGAACTTAATTCATGACTAACTGTGCCACAACTAAGCTTAGGCAAAGTTATTAGTTCTTCAAAATGAGAGCCACAAGTTGGCAAGCCTAAGGGAATCTTGCCACATTTTTTGTGTGTATGTCATGTGGGGCCTTAGTGTGGCTTGCCTAAGGTGTGGCTTGAACCAAACACTCACCTAAGTTAACCAAACTTGCCTAACCTTACATTCCACCAGATTTTGCCACATGTTAGAATCCAAAAAACTCCACATGTAGAAGCATAATGCACAAACCACCAGAATCTCATGCGTGCAATGCACGTGTACCTTACTAGTACTACTCCAGTTGGTAGTAGTACTAGTAAGAAACAAATTCCAGTTTTGGCACGAGCTCGTACTGCGGGAGCACCACAAGGCCTGCCGCAGGAGTTACATTTCCCTCTCGGAGCCCACGGGACCAAACTTCAGTGGCTTAGTGCCCGGCCTATGTGTCAATGACATGCGGACCTTAAATGCGGATGGCCCACATGTCATTCTCATGGTGGTGGCGTGGTTCACGACTTACTCGTTCGAGATGAACCGGCCGGCGGTGGCGTGGCCGTGGCGAGGGCGCCACAGCTGGGCGTCGGGGCGTTACGAGGCATAGATGGCCACACTGGCGGGGACTACTTGTAGTACATAAGTACTCCAGCTGAGGATTGATGCCCGGAATGAAATGTGTCACAGCCGCTGGATGAAAATTTGATGGTGCGGGAGTACGGATCGGAGCACAGCAGCGGAGCAGGCAAACCGCGTCCAATCGGGTGTGTCTGTGGTAGAAAGTTGATGGTCTCCGCAGTTCAGCTGGCCCGCATGTCTTGCACACAAAGGCAGAGGAGCGGTGGGACCGAGAGGGATGAGGGGCACGAACAATCCTACCATTCTCTCACTGGCATGTGGGACCCATAAGCATGGGTCCCACTTGTCACCGAAGGAAAGGCAGGGCAAGGCAGTGATAGCCACGTCAGAGGATCCATGTCCACGTCGGGGGACGTCGTGTCGTCGGTTGGAGCGGCGTCGTGGGAATCACGTGTGGGTGTGGTAGTGGTAGAAACAAGAAACGTGATGGTCGCTGTGGTTCAACTTCCATGGACAAGCAGTCATGTCTGCTGACACCTGTATATCAAAACTAGAGTGTTTATATTTCAAGCACGTGAACAAGTATTATTCTACTAGTTTGGATCCATTGCAACGCACGGGCCAACACCTACCTTTGAGTCAATAACAAGTGGACCCAATAGGTGACTGGTCCACATGTAATGCTCCCGAAGGCAGAGGGGCATTTGGGCCAAGAGGGGTGAGCCGCAGGTCAGGGGACGTGTGGTTTCATGGGTTCGAGCGGCGTCGTGGGAATCGCGGGTGGCTGTGGTAGAAACTTGATGCTCATCGCATTTTAGGTGGCCCACATGTCATGCACACAAAGGCAGAGGGGCGGTGCGGCCGAGAGGGGTGAGGCGCACGTCGGGGGGCGTAGTGCCGTGGGTTGGAGAGGCGTCGTGGGAATCCCGAGATGAAACGTGATGGTCGCCGTAGTTGAACTTCCATGGACAAGTTGTCATGTATACGGACACATGTACTGCATATCGATCACTAGAAGGAGTAGCAGAGAAAGCTATATATGCGGATAAATAGTTCCTTATAGTCAAGCGGACCCACGCTACTACTCTGTTCCAAAGACATGCACACCATTGAAATAGTCCATATATATCAATATATACCGAGAGGGAATAATTTTTTTTACGAGAGAGGAAATAGTTCATCCATCCATAATGCCCTCCTGCTGGTGTAGCGTTTTCTTCTTCTTCTTCTTCTTCTTCTTCTTCTTCTTCTTGTTCTCATTCTCTGTGGGAGACGGCTTCTCAACAAGCTCTTTGGACCTTGCAGCTATCTTGAAACTCACACGGGCATCGAGGGCAGCATATTTTATCCGCTCGTACATCAAGGGATAATTCTCCCATCCAGACGACCTTAATGCCACCATCTCGTCACCCTTCTGAAGATTTGTACCGAGCATAAAATTTGCTACGTCGAATAGGGATGGTGTCTGTTTAGCACAATCTTCTACAGGAATTTTGATTCTGGTTTGTAGTTCAGCGGTGCTTTTCAAATCAAGGTTGTACGGCTCCAGCTTCTGTTTGTCCCCTTCGATGGCTGCCCCACAGAAGTATACGTCCTCCCGAGACAAGAAATCGTGAAGCTCACCTGGTATGGAGGGCGAGTGTATGATGTGGTACACCAAAACATCATCTTCGAGGCACAGCTGAAGGACGGCAGCGCGCTGGATCTTCCCAGGGGCACGCTCCGTGTACTCTGCGTCAAGACCGATGACCCTTGAGGGAGTCCTGGACTAGGGGGTGTCCGGATAGCCGAACTATCATCATCGGCCGGACTCCAAGACTATGAAGATACAAGATTGAAGACTTCGTCACGTGTCCGGATGGGACTTTCCTTGGCGTGGAAGGCAAGCTTGGCAATACGGATGTGTAGATATCCTACCATTGTAACCGACTCTGTGTAACCCTAGCCCTCTCTGGTGTCTATATAAACCGGAGGGTTTTAGTCCATAGGACGAACAACAATCATACCATAGGCTAGCTTCTAGGGTTTAGCCTCCTTGATCTCGTGGTAGATCCACTCTTGTACTACCCATATCATCAATATCAATCAAGCAGGGGTAGGGTTTTACCTCCATCGAGAGGGCCCGAACCTGGGTAAAAACATCGTGTCCCTTGTCTCCTGTTACCATCCGCCTAGACGCACAGTTCGGGACCCCCTACCCGAGATCCGCCGGTTTTGACACCGACATTGGTGCTTTCATTGAGAGTTCTTCTGTGTCGTCACCGATAGGCTTGATGGCTCCTTCGATCATCAACAATGACGCGGTCCAGGGTGAGGCTTTTTTCCCCGGACAGATCTTCGTATTCGGCGGCTTTGCACTGCGGGCCAATTCGCTTGCCATCTGGAGCAGATTGAAAGCTACGCCCCTGGCCATCAGGTCAAATTTGGAAGCTTGAACTTCACGACTGACATCTGTGGAGACTTGATCTTCGACGGATTCGAGCCTCAGCCGAGCGCCGCACTGTCATGATGGGCATGATTTAGCTCTGCTGCCGGACAGTGCCCTGGAGGCCGCACATGAGTCCGCTCCGACCCTTAATTCGGAGCCGACCACGCAGATCGAGGATGGGTGGCTAGACACCGCCTCGGGGGCTGCAACCTCTACGGTGATGGAGCTGAATACTGACTTTGTCCCTCATAAGGCTAGTGACTCCGAGGTGCCAGACTCCTCTCCGGACTCCGAACCTCCCGCGCCCCGTCCAATCGAATCCAATTGGGCGCCGATCATGGAGTTCACCGTTGTGGACATCTTTCAACACTCACCTTTTGGCGACATCCTGAATTCCCTAAAGTATCTCTTGCTATCAGGAGAGCCCTGGCCGAACTGCGGTCAGGATGGTTGGGATGCGGACGATGAAGAAATTCAAAGTCCACCCACCACCCACTTTGTAGCCACTGTCGACGATCTAACCAACATGCTAGACTACGACTCCGAAGACATCCACGGTATGGACGACGGTGCCGGAGACGACCAAGAACCAGCGCCTACTGGGCCCTAGAAGACTACCTTGTCATACGACATATACATGGTGGACATCCCAAAGGATGGGAATGGCGAGGATGAAGCGGAGGAAGACTCCACCAAGAAACAGCCCAAGCGTCGGCGTCAGCGGCGCCGCTCTAAATCCCGCCACAGCAAGAATGGAGATTCCGGCACCGGAGATAATAACACCCCAGAGAGTGCCGAAAACAACCCCCTCCAGCAAGATTCAGCACAGGAGGACGGAGAAGCCAGCCCTCATCAGAGAGCGGCAGACGAAGAGGTAGAGGATGATAATTACATACCTCCCTCCGGAGACGAGGCAAGCCTCGACGATGACGAATTCCTCGTGCCTGAGGATCCCGTCGAACAAGAGCATTTTAAATGCAGGCTTATGGCCATGGCAAATAGCCTAAAGAAAAAGCAAGAACAACTTAGAGTTGATCAAGATCTGCTAGCCGACAGATGGACGGAAGTCCTCGCGGCCGAAGAGCATGAACTCGAACGCCCCTCCAAAAGCTACCCCAAACGCAAGTTGCTCCCCCAATTAGAGGAGGAGGCATATAAAGCTGCATCACCAGCACACAATACGGCTGACCGACCACCTCGTGGCCGCGACAGAGAGGCCTCTAGGCCCTCCACCAGAACCATACCCCAGCACCGCTCGAAAAGTACAAAGCCACGAGGGAATGCGCCAGGCTTGCGAGACATATTGGAGGATAAGGCAAGACAATCAAGATCGATCTACGGATCATGTGGGCGCCCCATGATGCGCGACGACTACCGTCGCACCGGATACAGCAACTCCGGCCGGGCCGAACATAGTAGACAAAGCTCGCTTGAGCTACGTCGTGATATAGCCCAATATAGAGGCGCCGCACACCCACTATGTTTCACAGATGAAGTAATGGATCATCAAATCCCCGAAGGGTTTAAACCCGTGAACATTGAATCCTACGATAGGACAACAGACCCCGCGGTTTGGATCGAAGACTATCTCCTTCATATCCACATGGCCCGCGGTGACGATCTTCACGCCATCAAATATCTCACACTCAAGCTTAAAGGGCCAGCTCGGCATTGGCTTAACAGCCTGCCAGCAGAGTCAATTGGGTGTTGGGACGACCTGGAAGCCGCATTCCTCGACAACTTCCAGGGCACATATGTGCGACCACCAGACGCCGATGACCTAAGCCACATAATTCAGCAGCCAGACGAATCGGCCAGACAGTTCTGGACACGGTTCTTAACAAAGAAAAATCAAATCGTCGACTGTCTGGGTGCAGAGGCTCTTGCAGCCTTTAAACATAACATCCGCGACGAGTGGCTGGCCCGGCACCTAGGACAGGAAAAGCCGAAATCCATGGCAGCCCTCACATCACTCATCACCCGCTTCTGCGCGGGAGAGGACAGCTGGCTAGCCCATAGTAACAACCTCAGCAAAAATTCTGGCATTTCGGATTCCAAGGACCGCAATGGCAGGCCGCGTCGTAACAAAAACAAACGCCGCGTTAACGGCGATAACACTGAGGATACGGCAGTCAACGCTGGATTCAGAGGCTCTAAACCCGGTCAGCGGAAAAATCCATTCAAAAGAACTACTCCGGGTCCGTCCAATTTGGACCGAATACTCGACCGCTCGTGCCAGATACACGGCACCCCCGAAAAGCCAGCCAATCACACCAACAGGGATTGTTGGGTATTCAAGCAGGCAGGCAAGTTAATTGCCGAAAACAATGATAAGGGGCTGCATAGCGATGACGAGGAAGAGACCCGGCCGCCGAACAATAGAGGACAGAAGGGATTCCCCCCACAAGGGCAGACGGTAAACATGATATACGCATGTCAGGACCCCGACTCAATGCCACATAGATCTAGCATGTAACACTTCATATCACTTTGCGGCCTCACGCACGGTATTCCCACGGGTGTCGCCTTACCTTTACCCGGGACCGTTTGCGCCTTTTGGCACACGTATATGACAGTGTCGCTAGCATCCATATGATAAGGAGCCTGGGCTGACATGGCTAGTCGTAAACCCAAAGTGGCACAAACTTACAGGGACAGGCATCCATGACCCAGCATCGAACGTGTCGGTCATCAGCGAGTGAATCCAGGCTGTAGCACTGGGCTAGCAGGACTCCGGTGAACCGGGCTGTAGCGGGCTAACAGGACTCCGGTATTCATCGCGTGACATTTCCCCGAAGGGACAGACATAGGAACGAAGAAGGACACATGCCGGCCAGCCTAAGTGTTCCGGAGCAGTAGCAAGCTACCATGGCTCGATGGAAACACTAGGAGACATTTCCCGGTAAGAGAGGCTACTAAAGATAAACAACTAGATAGTCAGATCCCACACATACCAAGCATTTCAATAACATACACACAATATGCTCGATATGTGCAATACAACATGGCATCACAAAATGACTCTACGACTCAAGTAGTTTATTCAATAGGCTCCGAGGAGCGAGACATTACAAACATGGGTCTCATGACCCAACAATCAGAGCATACAGGGCAAGCACATGCGGAAGCTTAACATGTCTGAGTACAGACATCTAGAAATGAAAAAGGCTGAGAAGCCTGGCTATCTATCAGATCCTGCCGAGGCACAAGATCGTAGCTGAGGTAACAAGCTAAACGTCGAAGTCCACGCGAAACTACTAGTGAGACCGAAGTCTCTCTGCAAAACATAAAATAGGCAAACGTGAGTACAAATGTACCCAGCAAGACTTACATCAGAACTAACTACATATGCATCATTATCAACAAAGGGGATGGTGGGGTTTAACTGCAGCAAGCCAGCTTTGACTCGGTGGCTATCCTAAACTACGACTGCAAGCGACTCTTTTGAGGTGGCGCACACGAGTCCACATATTCACCATATCAATACACCACTATGGATCCGCTCCCGTCTCCCTACGAGAACGCCATCCATAGCACTCACACTTATCTTGCGCATTTTAAAGTATCCACTTTCACTTGTCTATGAACTGATATAAGCAACCCAGAAGTCCTTTACCGCGGACACGGCTATTCGAATAGATGATGTTAACCCTGCAGGGGTGTACTTCTTCATACATGTTTCCACCACTTAGCGTCTGCACACGACATGTGCTCGGCAGACTTCAAGCGAAAGCCGACGTGGGTGTAGACCACGACCTACCTAAACACCTAAGTCTCTAGTCCAGGTTTATCGCCTATTCGGGTTCCATCCATGAGGAGATCCGGCCGGAGTTTCGCTCACAGCCCCAAACGATGTGAACAGGGTTCCGTGACACCAAACGGGCGCCCGGTATACCCGGCCACGTGCCTACCGCATCACAGCCCACCCCTACGGTCAGCGCTGTCCACGGTCTCCAACATACTACAAACACCAGAAACTACTTGCAACTCCTGGACAGAGGACAAGGGTGAATAAGAAGTCGAGCGGGGTCATATTTCAGGGCCCAATGTATGGTAGTAGCTGAATCATGGATCACAAACACAGAACTCAGTTCCTGAGGACGGCTGCAATGAGACAACCCACCATGTACTCCTACATGGCCTCTCACCGCTACCTTTACCAAAACGTGTTCACACACTTAGCTCACACACAATAGGACATGTTCACACACCTCTGATTCATCCCCGATGAATCAGACCTGACTCAACTCTAAGCAGTAGCAGGCATGACAAACAAGCAAGAATGAGTAGGCACAACAGGGCTCAAACAACTCCTACTCATGCTAGTGGGTTTCATCTATTTACTGTGGCAATGATAGGTCATGCAAAGGATAAAGGGGTTCAGCTACCGCAGCAAGTAACAGACGAATCGATGTTGTCCTAATGCAGTAAAAGAGAGCAGGAGCGAGAGAGTGGGATTTTATCGGAATGAACAAGGGGGTTTTGCTTGCCTGGCACTTCTGAAGATAACATTGAGTCTTCATCAGTGTCAACGATCACATCATCGGTATCACGTCTATCGAGAGGGGACAAATACCGGCAACACAGAAGGGAACACAATCAATGCAATGCACAATATGATGCATGGTCATGACATGGCAAAATGAATGTGTTATGAGCTAATGCAACTAGCAATAGATTAAATGAAGTTGGTTTGAATACAAGATTCAAATTCAAACTCCATATGTGATTATTCAAATGCCCTTTAATTGATTTGTGCTAAACAGCAGCTATAAGTTGTTCTAACATGCATGAAAATGGTATAGATGGATTCCTTGAATTTTTCTGATAATTTTTCATATATAAATTATTTAATTTGGAGTTACGGTTGAATTTCTATGAATTATAGAAGTTTTAGCTATTTTCTGTAATTTCCTGAATAATAATAAATCCAGAAATGAATTATGGCGTCAGCACCACGTCATGCTGACATCAGCAGGTCAACAGGGGCTGGTCCGGGTCAAACCTGACGTGTGGGGGCCACACGTCAGTGACACAGGACTGGTTTGGGTGTTTGACAGGTGGGTCCGGTCAACGTTGGCTTCACTAAGTCAAAATCTGACACATGGGGTCCACAGATTAGCACTAATCTAAACAGAAAAATTAAACTAACCTAATTAGGCTCGGGGCCCACATGGCAGTGGCACTGGGGTTGGTTTGGCTGGGTCATTAGTGGCTAATGACGTGCCACGTCACCAAGTGACGCCGGCAACCACGGCGACGGCGGGACCTCGCCGGAGTTGCTCGGGACGGTGCTACAGACGGTGGTTTGCGACGGGGTTTGGTTCTACGGGGAGCTGGAGGAGTGGCGCATCTAACGGGGCAAGCGGGAGCAGCTGGGGTGGACCGAGCTCGTCGGAAGCGAGCTCGCGGCGGCGGCCGGAGTTCGGGTGAGACACGAGCGAGAGCTAGGGGGCACAGGAAGGCGAGCTGGGGCGTGCTACGGGCTTGTGGAGACGTTCTGAGCATGATGGTGCACTCAGGTGGGAGCTCCATTGGCTCTGGCCACGACGGCGACGAGGCACGGCGGCGGCGAGCTTCGGCCGTGGTGGAAGAAGGAGCTAGGGGACGAAATCAGGTGCGGGGAGTGAGGGGAAGAGAAGAGGAGCTCACGGGGAGTTCGTCGGCGGTCTCGGGGAGCTCGGGGAGGCGTCGGAGGCGGCGAATCGACAGCGGCGGTCCTCGGTGGCCGAGGAGGGGAAAAGCGTCGGGACGGCGCTTCGGGGCTTCTCCGGTCGCGTGAGCCGACGGGGAGGTCGAGGGAGGCACTGCGGAGCTCAGGAGCACGTCGGGGAGGAGAGGGGGTGGCGGTGGCCGCGAGGGCAACGAGGGTCAGCGACGGTGGCGCTCGGCCGGTTGTGTGCGAGAGGGACGGGAAAGGGGAGAGGCGATGGGAGAGGTCGAGGGGGTTCCAGGGAGAGTGAGGGAGAGGCCAGGGGTGTCGTGGCGTCTCCAGGCGCATCGAGGAGGGAGGCAACCAGGCAGGAGGTGGCGCACGCCGGCGCGCGCGGCCGACAGGCAGCTGCCTGCCTGCTCTGGCGGGAGGAAGCAGGTGGCTGGCACGGGCTAGCACAGTGCTGGGCCGGCCAGCGGGCTGCCAGGTAAGGTCAGGTAGGTTATGCTCTGTTTTATTTTTTTCTTCTGTTTTGTTTTATTTAATATCTTTTGCCATTGTTTTTTTTTTGAATTTAAACAAATTCAAACAATGCCAAAAACTCCTCTGAATAATTTTATTTTGCTAGATGGACTTTTCCAAAAGCTTATAAAATATTTCAGGGGTATTTGAAATTATATTCTAATTATATGAATATAATTCAAATTCAAATAGCTAATGATTTAAATTCAAAGTCCCAAAAATAAATTCTTAAAAATGTTCAATATTTTGGTTGGGACCCGAACCCTTGCCAAAAATTATCAAACATTTAAGAAGAGCATTTTGGAACAATGAATGAGATTTTTAGGGTTTTTGCCCTTCTTTTATTTAGGGTTTTGAGGCTTCCAATTTCCCTCAGTTCAAGTTTCAAAAATTTAAATATGAAGCACAGATGGAAGCAAGCATAGGTCAGGACAGAACTAGGGATGTGACAACTCACCCCCACTAAACAAGAATCTCGTCTCGAGATTCAAGCGTAGGGTAAGGTGAAGGGTAACGCAGACTAGTATAATCTTCACGATCCAGGTTGCACTTCATAGGAACGTTGATTCGATCACCATTATTGTCTTGAAGTCTTGCTCTGAGAAATCCTGTCAACATGACATGGAGGGAAGAAGGAGACTCTAGAAGGGTCGATCTTCTCGAAGATCGAACAACTCACGGAATGAGACATAGGACCATCTCTCGGGTTGAGACACGAGATACACATCAAGAGGGGTGGAAAGAAACGGATGACGAAGGTTCACTAGGTAGACAACAATTCCACACCTAAGAAGGTGGTAAACGATTGTCAACGTAGCGAGGAGTTAAGTTGCCATGATACCACGACGAAACATCCTGGAGGAGGGTGATTCGTAGATTATTACCTTAAGTGGCAAAAAGAATTACTTTTGATTCAAAGATCATTGAAACTCTTCATACCAGCCTAAGGCAATTCACAACGATCGTTTGGAGGGGGTCGGTAGAATGGCATACTCGGACTTGGATGATGTGGATTACCTTGTTGAAGACAACGCAATGGATGATTTTTGCTTATCACCGGAAATGGAAGGGACCCATGGTAGAATGGCACATTGGCGGTGCAAGCTGGGAACAAAATGCAAATGCTGGGAATGATTCTAGTAACTGGGGAGAGGCTCAACAATAGAGAGTTTTCCACTATTGGAATGGTTATAGCATTGCCGAGGAAACTGAGAGCACTCCAGTTAGTGTCGATGATAACACCTAGCGCTTGTGCGTGCTCTCAAGAACTTGAGCATTTCCATATTCATCAGGATTTTACCAACATCCGTGTCAAGGGTCCAGTAACACAACTTACTACCATGATGAATGGTGATGGAGGATGCAGATGCAAAGGAAGATAACACCTTCTCAGATTTCACCCTTGGCGGGGCCAAGAAAATAAAATCTGGATGATCGACCGAGAGACATTTAGCACTCCGCTTCTAATGTTCTCCTTGATGTGCTAGTGTAACCCATTCATAGATATGGTTTGATATCTAAAACATCAAGTAAAAAGGTCGGACTTCGGGAACACAAAAATCCATAGGGCAATTAGGGAGTAAATCCTACGAAATCCCTATGGGGGGGTGGCCAACTTCATCAATCAAGATATTATAATAACAGGTTTTCCGGCTGGGTGTGTTGGCCACGACATCCACTTTACCGGTTATCGCGCGACCAATATTATAATTCTTGGGAAATATTCCAACCATCATATCTGCCTGAGATTCAGATCTGGTTGGTGTCAGGATATTCCAGACTCATCGAGTCTAGGAAGAAAAACGGAAGTTTGCAACACAATTCGACGAGATAACGTTGCGAGATTCTCGGGAAATGAACTACGATAGCAAATTCCAAAACATGAGCTGGTTCTGCTACAAACATGTGAACACGTTGTCCAAGACAAGCATGACCACAAAGTAGTCTTATAATAAAACACTACCGAGTTCAGGAGGGGGAACCATCAACGAGGGTATCGAAGTCCTTACATAATTCCGGATTAGCTCTTATGAAGGAACTCCTTCTCCTTGAACAAATCAATCAGTGGCTTGGTGTGCTAGGGGTACATATAGATTGAAGGTTGCAAGTCTTCAAACCACAGAATTCTTCGCACGTGTGCATGACTGATTTGGGATGATTCCAAAGGAAACAACATTGACTTTCTCGAATCCACGGCGGCAACTTGCATCAGATGCACATGAATTAAAGGAAGTCATTACCTTTATCCAAACATATGCTTCATGAGCTAGCATGAACAAATGCTTTCAAAAGTTTCCAACACTAGCTTAATGTTCAACAAAATCATGAAGGAGATAAGGATGTTGTCAATGGGCTCAACAACAATTCATCTAGGTTTCCTTTTAAAAGGAATTCCATAGTTAAGTGAACACGGTGATAGTATTGGTCAGACCAAAGATGTAATGGTGTATGCTCGAGGGATCAACCACGAATAAGACAACATTACGAGCATCGTTGGTACTGGTTTGACTTGACGATGGCCCACACTAAAATCAAAGGATTGATAAAACAATAGGTCCAGCAACTGATCACAGGGACCAATCGATGAAGATATCATCTTTCTTCAACACACACTACACAAGAATATCCCTTTGGGACGAACTAAGTCAGGCAAGCTTTTATCTTCCAATTCTCCAGGTTGTTGTCTAGCTTAACCAACTAGCTCAGGGGTATCCAACACGGATTCTTGGAGAAGGGTGGTTTACAGGATAACCCAACTTGATCACGAGCTCAACATAACAGTCAGGTGACAACCCGGTAACACCTCCAAGAAGATATTTGGAAAGTCACGAACCACCGGTATGTTACTAAGCTCGAGAACAATCTTGCTTTTGAGGGCAAGACGATATGATCAAATGAGTGAGGACTTGACAAGATCCTAACTCATCAATCGAACGGTGCACCGAAATAAGGACTAGGTAGCACGATCAGTCTTAGAAGGATGATTCGAAAACCAACATACTAAGAATGAAATTATTATCCTTTAACTACCAAGCAACAAAGTTGCTAGCAGTATTGATTTCACACGCCATGATTCATTTGTCGGCATTCCGGTTACAATAACACAGGAACCGAGGAATGAACAATGATGGCAAGAAGTATCACTGTACCAAGAGTTCATAGGATGGTGTGCAATTCCTATAACAATCTCGATATAAAATATGTAATACTCTAAGGTAGAGCAGAACCAAAAGCTGGATTGGCATTTGATCTGCGGAATACAACTACTTTGACCCAATCCTAGATATGGAAGAGGTACTGGAGTTTGTTTCTCCTAGTCATTCCGGAATAGAATGGCTTGACAGACCACAAGAGTCATAGGCATCGATGAACGAACGCACGCATACTCTTGACTATCAATTGATAGACGAGGGTCAGAATGCAACTAAAGAGAACAACTCAAAGGAACATATAACTTTCTGAGTTGTGGATGCATAGATTAGTATGTCGAACCAAGTTCAACATATTTCTTCCGGATAACCCATGCAGAAAGGTAGAACTGGCAGAGTCACGATTTATGAATGGAGAACTCCTCAAGAGTACTCTAATTGTGATTTTTTTTGATCCAATAAACATCTGCCATAAGTAGTTCATGGTATTTGGAAGAAGAAGATACCACGGACTTCAAGGACTATCGCAAAGGTTACTAATATCCTAAAGGCACTAGCAATTACTATCAACATGAAGTAGGTAGAGTGAATCTCGGGTTCAGAACCCAGGAGTAGAATACCTACTACTAAGTAGCATCACAGAATGCTTTCAAGAATAAAGGCCAGAATCATCACACTAGGACACAAATCATGGCTAGACCACTAGATGATCCCCTGAGACACCTAGGGTCATAATAATAATTCCAACATAAATGCCAAGGCAATAGAATACCTCAACTCAACAATTAGTGTGATTGAGCTGGCATAAAGGAACATCGAAACCAGAGGGAAAGGATTTTGCAAATGCATCAGACTATTTAGAAACCTGGGATGACTCGGACAGCATAACGGCTGTAAATGCTCAGAAAAGATTTGCGACATACTACAAAATGTTGGCATAACCACTCAGAAGCACAATATCAAGGTTCCGACATCAACAATTAACATACGAAAGTAGTAGGAACTGAACTGAGACTTAAATCCAACAATCTTATAAGTCTACTGATTAGTAACACGTGATCCTAATAGAAAGAAGAGATAGCCTAGTTCTTAATCCCCGTAGAAGAGAAGATGATGACTCAGATCAGAAGGCCATGAGGTATAAGGAGTAAAAAGAGCCTTATGTTCCATCCCACAATCAATTCCCTTATATAACTAAAGAATTTCTAGACTCAACTTCGACCAGTTTGGCTTGGTAATCCTACAGGCAGTCAAGCTCTGATACCAACGCTGTCAGGACCCCGACTCAATGCCACATAGATCTAGCATGTAACACTTCATATCACTTTGCGGCCTCACGCACGGTATTCCCACGGGTGTCGCCTTACCTTTACCCGGGACCGTTTGCGCCTTTTGGCACACGTATATGACAGTGTCGCTAGCATCCATATGATAAGGAGCCCGGGCTGACATGGCTAGTCGTAAACCCAAAGTGGCACAAACTTACAGGGACAGGCATCCATGACCCAGCATCGAACGTGTCGGTCATCAGCGAGTGAATCCAGGCTGTAGGACTGGGCTAGCAGGACTCCGGTGAACCGGGCTGTAGCGGGCTAACAGGACTCCGGTATTCATCGCGTGACATTTCCCCAAAGGGACAGACACAGGAACGAAGAAGGACACATGCCGGCCAGCCTAAGTGTTCCGGAGCAGTAGCAAGCTACCATGGCTCGGTGGAAACACTAGGAGACATTTCCCGGTAAGAGAGGCTACTAAAGATAAACAACTAGATAGTCAGATCCCACACATACCAAGCATTTCAATAACATACACACAATATGCTCGATATGTGCAATACAACATGGCATCACAAAATGACTCTACGACTCAAGTAGTTTATTCAATAGGCTCCGAGGAGCGAGACATTACAAACATGGGTCTCATGACCCAACAATCAGAGCATACAGGGCAAGCACATGCGGAAGCTTAACATGTCTGAGTACAGACATCTAGAAATGAAAAAGGCTGAGAAGCCTGGCTATCTATCAGATCCTGCCGAGGCACAAGATCGTAGCTGAGGTAACAAGCTAAACGTCGAAGTCCACGCGAAACTACTAGTGAGACCGAAGTCTCTCTGCAAAACATAAAATAGGCAAACGTGAGTATAAATGTACCCAGCAAGACTTACATCAGAACTAACTACATATGCATCATTATCAACAAAGGGGATGGTGGGGTTTAACTGCAGCAAGCCAGCTTTGACTCGGTGGCTATCCTGAACTACGACTGCAATGTAACTCTTTTGAGGTGGCGCACACGAGTCCACATATTCACCATATCAATACACCACTATGGATCCGCTCCCGTCTCCCTACGAGAACGCCATCCATAGCACTCACGCTTATCTTGCGCATTTTAAAGTATCCACTTTCACTTGTCTATGAACTGATATAAGCAACCCAGAAGTCCTTTACCACGGACACGGCTATTCGAATAGATGATGTTAACCCTGCAGGGGTGTACTTCTTCATACATGTTTCCACCACTTAGCGTCTGCACACGACATGTGCTCGGCAGACTTCAAGCGAAAGCCGACGTGGGTGTAGACCATGACCTACCTAAACACCTAAGTCTCTAGTCCAGGTTTATCGCCTATTCAGGTTCCATCCATGAGGAGATCCGGCCGGAGTTTCGCTCACAGCCCCAAACGATGTGAACAGGGTTCCGTGACACCAAACGGGCGCCCGGTATACCCGGCCACGTGCCTACCGCATCACAGCCCACCCCTACGGTCAGCGCTGTCCACGGCCTCCAGCATACTACAAACACCAGAAACTACTTGCAACTCCTGGACAGAGGACAAGGGTGAATAAGAAGTCGAGCGGGGTCATATTTCAGGG
>NC_041391.1:310432150-310433255 GCF_002162155.2 Triticum dicoccoides
CCCACTCGCTTTCTCCCTCTCCCCCCGATCCAATCGGGATCGGGCCCGACGGCCTCCCCAAGCCACGCGGCGCCCGCCCGTCGCCGTCCACCGCACCGGAGCCACCTAGCGCCCGACCCCCCCTTGCTGCGATGGAGCTCCACCCCGCCGGCGTGCCAGTCGCCTGAGGTCTCCGCCGACGGCGCCGTCGCCCCGTCGTCCTCGTCTCCTCCTCGCCTCGATGCCGCGCGGGACGCCTCCGCCACAGCCACCTCGTCGTCACCCCGTCGCGCCAGCCCCGACTCCTCCTCGAGCAGGCTTTGCTCAACTACAGGGCTCGGTGAGCCCCGTCCTCTCTCTCTCTCCCACGTTCTCTGACGCCGGCGCCGTCCACCGCGTACCGACCGCGCTCGGCCCTGCGCCTCGCCATGGTCCTCCGCCCCCTTTGAACACCCCCCGCTGCCGTCCCACGACCGCGGCGACTTACCGCCCGTCCGCGCTCACCGCGGCCCCGCATCCATTCCCCGGCCACCCCTGCCGGCCACCGCCCCACTGCCCTGGCCGGCGCCCCACTACGACCCTGGTTGGCCCCGCTGCGCCTTTGGTCAGCCCTCTGTCGATCTGGGCGAGCGCCGTATCGGGCTGGCGCCCAGCGCCCGTCGCCCGCAACCGTTTGGCCCCTGGGGCCTATGACAGATGGGCCCCACGCCCATAATGTTTTATAAAAAAAAAGGAATTAAAAATAATATATAAAAATAAATAAAACAATAATTAAAATAAAAATAAATTTAATTAATTAATTAATTAACTAAATTAATTAAGTGAATTAACCTTAATTAATTAATCTAATTAACCTGTTAGCTTAATTAAACAGTAATTAGTTTAACTAAATCCTAATTAACCTAACAGTGTATGACAGGTGGGTCCCATTGGACCCACGCGTCAGTTTGACCTAGTCAACCCCTGTTGACTGCTGATGTCAGCATGACATCATGCTGATGTCATAAATGCATTTTCGAAATTAATTAAATAATTAATAAAATTCCAGAAATTAATAAAATCTTTAGAAAATCATATCTTTTAATCCGTAACTCGGATTAAAATATTTTCAACATGAAAGTTGCTC
>NC_041391.1:310440805-310469627 GCF_002162155.2 Triticum dicoccoides
TATCGGGCTGGCGCCCAGCGCCCGTCGCCCGCAACCGTTTGGCCCCTGGGGCCTATGACAGATGGGCCCCACGCCCATAATGTTTTATAAAAAAAAAGGAATTAAAAATAATATATAAAAATAAATAAAACAATAATTAAAATAAAAATAAATTTAATTAATTAATTAATTAACTAAATTAATTAAGTGAATTAACCTTAATTAATTAATCTAATTAACCTGTTAGCTTAATTAAACAGTAATTAGTTTAACTAAATCCTAATTAACCTAACAGTGTATGACAGGTGGGTCCCATTGGACCCACGCGTCAGTTTGACCTAGTCAACCCCTGTTGACTGCTGATGTCAGCATGACATCATGCTGATGTCATAAATGCATTTTCGAAATTAATTAAATAATTAATAAAATTCCAGAAATTAATAAAATCTTTAGAAAATCATATCTTTTAATCCGTAACTCGGATTAAAATATTTTCAACATGAAAGTTGCTCGGAACGACGAGACGAATCCGGAGACGCAACCCGTTCGTCCGCCACACACCCCTAACATATCAAACTCGCAACTTTCCCTCTCCGGCTCCTCTGCCCGAAAACACGGAACACCAGGAATACTTTCCCGGACGATTTCCCCCTTCGCCAGCATCACCCCATACTGCGTTAGAACACACCTAGCACCGCTCTTTGTCATGTCTTGCGTCGTCTTGCTTATGTTTGCACTGTATTTATTGTTTCTTCCCCCTCTTCTCTTCGGTAGACTACGAGACCGACGCTGCTGCTGCCCAGTTCGACTACGGAGTTGACGACCCCTCTCTCTTGCCAGAGCAACCAGGCAAGCCCCCCCCTTTGATCACCAGATATCGCCTATTCTCCTCTATACTGCTTGCATTAGAGTAGTGTAGCATGTTACTGCTTTCGTTAATCCTATTCTGATGCATAGCCTGACATTGTCGCTACATCTGTTGATACCTTACCTGCAATCCTAAATGCTTAGTATAGGATGCTAGTTTATCATCATTGGCCCTACATTCTTGTCAGTCTGCCTTGCTATACTATCGGGCCGTGATCACTTGGGAGGTGATCACGGGTATATACTATACACACATACATACTTTGCAGATGGTGACTAAAGTCGGGTCAGCTCATTGAGTACCCGCAAGTGATTCTGACGAGGGGGCTGAAAGGACAGGTGGCTCCATCCCGGTAGAGGTGGGCCTGGGTTCCCGACGGCCCTCGACTGTTACTTTGTGGCGGAGCGACAGGGCAGGTTGAGACCACCTAGGAGACAGGTGGGCCTGGCCTTGTTCGGCGTTCGCGGATACTTAACACGCTTAACGAGATCTTGGTATTTGATCTGAGTCGGCTACGAGCCTATACGCACTAACCATCTACGTGGGAGTAGTTATGGGTATCCCGACGTCGTGGTATCAGCCGAAGCACTTCAGACGTCAGCGACGGAGCGGCGCGCGCCGGGTTGGACTGGAACGCCTACTAGGCTAGGTCTGCTTCCGGCCGCCCACGCAACGTGCAGGTGTGCTATGGGCGATGGGCCCAGACCCCTGTGCGCTTAGGTTTAGACCGGCGTGCTGGCCTCTCTGTTTTGCCTAGGTGGGGCTGCGACGTGTTGATCTTCCGAGGCCGGGCATGACCCAGGAAAGTGTGTCCGGCCAAATGGGATCGAGCGTGTTGGGTTATGTGGTGCACCCCTGCAGGGAAGTTAATCTATTCGAATAGCCGTGATCTTCGGTAACAGGACGACTTGGAGTTGTACCTTGACCTTATGACAACTAGAATCGGATACTTAATAAAACACACCCTTCCAAGTTCCACAGACAACCCGGTGATCGCTTTTCCGCAGGGCGACGAGGAGAGGATTGCCGGGTAGGATTATGCTATGCGATGCTACTGGAGTTGCTACCTGGATATGCTACTTGGAGATGCTACTTGGAGGACTTCAATCTACTCTCTTCTACATGCTGCAAGACGGAGGCTGCCAGAAGCGTAGTCTTCGACAGGATTAGCTATCCCCCTCTTATTCTGGCATTCTGCAGTTCAGTCCACTGATATGGCCTCCTTACACATATACCCATGCATATGTAGTGTAGTTCCTTGCTTGCGAGTACTTTGGATGAGTACTCACGGTTGCTTTCTCCCCCCTTTTTCCCCTTTTCCTTTCTTTCTGGTTGTCACAACCAGATGCTAGAGTTCAGGAGCCAGACGCCACCGTCGACGACGACCCCTACTACACCGGAGGTGCCCCTACTACGTGCAGCCCGCTGACGACGTCCAGGAGTAGTTAGGAGGATCCCAGGCAGGAGGCCTGCACCTCTTTCGATCTGTATCCCAGTTTGTGCTAGCCTTCTTAAGGCACACTTGTTTAACTTATGTCTGTACTCAGATAATGTTGCTTCCGCTGACTCGTCTATGATCGAGCACTTGTATTCGAGCCCTCGAGGCCCCTGGCTTGTATTATGATGCTTGTATGACTTATTTTATTTGTAGAGTTGTGTTGTGATATCTTCCCGTGAGTCCCTGATCTTGATCGTACACATTTGCGTGCATGATTAGTGTACGATTGAATCGGGGCGTCACACTGGCACTTCTGAAGATAACATTGAGTCTTCATCAGTGTCAACGATCACATCATCGGTATCACGTCTATCGAGAGGGGACAAATACCGGCAACACAGAAGGGAACACAATCAATGCAATGCACAATATGATGCATGGTCATGACATGGCAAAATGAATGTGTTATGAGGTAATGCAACTAGCAATAGATTAAATGAAGTTGGTTTGAATACAAGATTCAAATTCAAACTCCATATGTGATTATTCAAATGCCCTTTAATTGATTTGTGCTAAACAGCAGCTATAAGTTGTTCTAACATGCATGAAAATGGTACAGATGGATTCCTTGAATTTTTCTGATAATTTTTCATATATAAATTATTTAATTTGGAGTTACGGTTGAATTTCTATGAATTATAGAAGTTTTAGCTATTTTCTGTAATTTCCTGAATAATAATAAATCCAGAAATGAATTATGGCGTCAGCACCACGTCATGCTGACATCAGCAGGTCAACAGGGGCTGGTCCGGGTCAAACCTGACGTGTGGGGGCCACACGTCAGTGACACAGGACTGGTTTGGGTGTTTGACAGGTGGGTCCGGTCAACGTTGGCTTGACTAAGTCAAAATCTGACACATGGGGTCCACAGATTAGCACTAATCTAAACAGAAAAATTAAACTAACCTAATTAGGCTCGGGGCCCACATGGCAATGGCACTGGGGTTGGTTTGGCTGGGTCATTAGTGGCTAATGACGTGCCACGTCACCAAGTGACGCCGGCGACCACGGCGACGGCGGGACCTCGCCGGAGTTGCTCGGGACGGTGCTACAGACGGTGGTTTGCGACGGGGTTTGGTTCTACGGGGAGCTGGAGGAGTGGCGCATCTAACAGGGCAAGCGGGAGCAGCTAGGGTGGACCGAGCTCGTCGGAAGCGAGCTCGCGGCGGCGGCCGGAGTTCGGGCGAGACGCGAGCGAGAGCTAGGGGGCACAGGAAGGCGAGCTGGAGCGTGCTACGGGCTTGTGGAGACGTTCTGAGCACGATGGTGCACTCAGGTGGGAGCTCCAGTGGCTCTGGCCACGACGGCGACGAGGCACGGCGGCGGCGAGCTTCGGCCGTGGTGGAAGAAGGAGCTAGGGGACGAAATCAGGTGCGGGGAGTGAGGGGAAGAGAAGAGGAGCTCACGGGGAGTTCGTCGGCGGTCTCGGGGAGCTCGGGGAGGCGTCGGAGGCGGCGAATCGACAGTGGCGGTCCTCGGTGGCCGAGGAGGGGAAAAGCGTCGGGACGTCGCTTCGGGGCTTCTCCGGTCGCGTGAGCCGACGGGGAGGTCGAGGGAGGCACTACGGAGCTCAGGAGCACGTCGGGGAGGAGAGGGGGTGGCGGTGGCCGCGAGGGCAACGAGGGTCAGCGACGGTGGCGCTCGGCCGGTTGTGTGCGAGAGGGACGGGGAAGGGGAGAGGCGATGGGAGAGGTCGAGGGGGTTCCAGGGAGAGTGAGGGAGAGGCCAGGGGTGTCGTGGCGTCTCCAGGCGCATCGAGGAGGGAGGCAACCAGGCAGGAGGTGGCGCACGCCGGCGCGCGCGGCCGACAGGCAGCTGCCTGCGTGCTCTGGCGGGAGGAAGCAGGTGGCTGGCACGGGCCAGCACAGTGCTGGGCCGGTCAGCGGGCTGCCAGGTAAGGTCAGGTAGGTTATGCTCTGTTTTATTTTTTTCTTCTGTTTTGTTTTATTTAATATCTTTTGCCATTGTTTTTTTTTGAATTTAAACAAATTCAAACAATGCCAAAAACTCCTCTGAATAATTTTATTTTGCTAGATGGACTTTTCCAAAAGCTTATAAAATATTTCAGGGGTATTTGAAATTATATTCTAATTATATGAATATAATTCAAATTCAAATAGCTAATGATTTAAATTCAAAGTCCCAAAAATAAATTCTTAAAAATGTTCAATATTTTGGTTGGGACCCGAACCCTTGCCAAAAATTATCAAACATTTAAGAAGAGCATTTTGGAACAATGAATGAGATTTTTAGGGTTTTTGCCCTTCTTTTATTTAGGGTTTTGAGGCTTCCAATTTCCCTCAGTTCAAGTTTCAAAAATTTAAATATGAAGCACAGATGGAAGCAAGCATAGGTCAGGACAGAACTAGGGATGTGACAACGCAACCCACATACCCAAGAGGGAGCGGAAGCGTGCACTCAGGGACGTATATGCGATGGAGCCAGTCGCCCCGAAGTTTAACCCATGGTCCTCCTGCCCGATCACCTTTGATCGAAGGGACCACCCCACCAGTATCCGCCATGGCGGATTCGCCGCATTGGTTTTAGACCCAATCATCGATGGATTTCACCTCACTAGAGTCCTGATGGACGGCGGCAGCAGCCTGAACCTGCTTTATCAGGATACAGTCCGCAAGATGGGCATAGACCCCTCAAGGATTAAACCAACAAAGACGACCTTCAAAGGCGTCATACCAGGTGTAGAGGCCAATTGTACAGGCTCAGTCACACTGGAAGTGGTCTTCGGATCCCCGGACAACTTCTGAAGCGAGGAGTTAATCTTCGACATAGTTCCGTTCCGCAGCGGCTATCACGCCCTGCTCGGACGTACCGCGTTCGCAAAGTTCAACGCAGTGCCGCATTACGCATACCTCAAGCTCAAGATGCCAGGCCCTTGAGGAGTCATCACGGTCAACAGAAACACTGAACGCTCCCTCCGAACGGAGGAATACACAGCGGCTCTCGCGGCAGAAGTATAGAGCAGACTCTTAAGGCAATTTTCGAGTCCGACCGTTAAGCGACCGGACACGGCCAAACGCGCCCAGAGTAACCTACAACAAGACCACCTAGCAAGTTCCGAGCACATGTAGCAATGCGGCCCCAACCCCAGCCCTTACAAAATTGCAAAACCGGTCCTTCGCGTACATCACTACGCTTTAGAGATACCATGGGCATAGGGGGAGGGGCACGACCCCCACAAGCCCAGAGTGCGGCTTAACCGCACCAGGGGCTCCCAAGTGTGTCACTCTTTTTCTTTGTTATTTTTTCTTACCCACAGGACTCCGTTCACTAGAGGCCCTGTCCGGCAGTAGACTTGCCGAACTCACGATGCAACGGCCAGGGAAGGAGAAAGGCTGCGACGAGTATCCAGGTGGTTTCCATTACGAGCATTAAATCCGTTTTCATACACCATTCCGCAGCCTACCCCTGGAGGGGGACATGTTTAATAGTCCTACCCCTTGCTTACCGCACTATTTGTATCGTTCTGCATTCATGGCAGTATTCCTTGAATAAACAATGCATCGCTTTTTGCTTATAATTGCATTTCTTCTCTTATATATATGTGTTCATTTATGACATGTTGCATCGTACACTCTGGTACGGCTAAACACACCATGGGCTTAAGTTCCCCACATTATGGTGTGATAAGTCCGAACACTTTCACAAGTGCGGCACCCCGAACTTATAGCATTATATGCATCGGCTCCGAATCATGTCTTGGGTCAATAGTTGGGTTTGCTCGGCTCCCATGTTTTGGTACCTTACATTCCATTATATCGGCTAAGGTAGCACTGGGAGAACCATTGCGATTGCGCCCCGGTTGAGCTGGGCGAGCGCCTCAGTGGAGAAAGCTAAAACTGACCGTCATGATAAGGCGAGAGTTGGTCGCTGTTCGAGAGGTCTTTTCGAGTCCCTAAAGACTTATGCCGCTTCGAGCGAGGAACCGGCTTTGTCCGGCCCAGGCGTGGATAGCGCCCCGAACTCGGTCTTCCGAACACTAGGGGCTTCACTGAAATTTAAAATTATAGAATTTTGTGGCTAAGTGAGAGTGTTCAAGCATTATAAGTCCGGTTGCCTCGTTCGTTGTGTTGAACGCCTCCCTAGATGGACCCAAAAGTGCGAACAAGAGTGCTCAAGTTTATTCTGAACACCCCAGCACTTGTGGCATGGGGGCTGAAGCCGACAACTTCCCATCTCTCAGATTTGATAAACGGCCGCACAGAAGGTAATATTTTAAATTAACAAGAGTTGCTTAGCGCATATGAACACAGTCTTCAGTGCACAGGATAACAAAACTGCGAGTCTACTCAAATATTACATCTTTGGAGCACTCACCCGCAATCAGGCGGGCACCCCCCAGGACACTCTTATAATACATTTCGGGTGTACGATACTCCTTGCCCGCCGGCAGCGCGTCCGTCAGAAGCTTCTCAGCGTCCATCCTGCCCCAGTGCACTTTGCACGGGCAAGGGCCCGACGGGCACCTTCAATGCAGGCGGAGTGCTTGACGACTTCCACCCAGGGACACGCGTCCACCAGCCGCCGCACCAGGCCGAAGTAGCTCCCAGGCATGGCCTCCTTGGGCCACAGCCGAACTATGAGGCCCTTCATGGCCTGTTCGGCTACCTTGTGGAGCTCGACCAGCTGCTTCAGCTGGTCGCTAAGGGGCACCGGATGTCCAGTCTCAGCATACTGAGACCAGAAGACCTTCTCCGTCGAGCTCCCCTCCTCGGCCCGGTAGAAAGCGGCAGCATCGGATACGCTGCAGGGCAGATCTGCGAACGCTCCTGGAGAGCTCCGAATTCGGGTAAGTAATATGTAATTCACATTCACATGCTTGCTTTGCATGAAAAATGCCTTACCCGCCGCTATCTTCTTCAACGTCTCGATTTCCTGGAGGGCCTTGTGGGCTTCGGCCTTAGCGGCTTTGGCACTCTCAAGAGCCGAGGCAAGCTCGGACTCTCGAGTCTTTGAGTCGCGCTCCATACTCTCATGCTTCTCCAAGAGAGCCTGGAGCTCTTGCTGCACCTCCGCCACCCGCGCCTCCTGCTTCTCCCGCTCGGTTCGCTCCGCGGCCGCATTGCGTTCGGCCACGGACACCACCTCCTTCAGGGTCGCCACCTTATCTGTGGCCCCTGGAGTACCCACGTTATCCTTGTTATTTCTCTTGCAACCAAAATCCTTTTCTGTAAGGTACAAATTTAATACGGTGTTATTCACCTTCCTTGTCCTCGAGCTGCTTCTTGGCACGGTCGAGCTCGCTCTCGGACCGCTCGAGGCTCTGCTTCAAAGCATCGACCTCCGCAGTCAGTGCGGCAGAGGTCAGCAGCGCAGCCTGCAATCCCATATTGACATATTTTTAGACCTCCTGCGTATATCTTTTTAGATCCTCAGTCCGGATTTTCTTTTCGAACACCGAACCGAGCATCAGGGGCTACTGTCTATGTGGTATTATATTACATATCTTAAATTTCTTACCTCAAAGCCTGTTAGAAGGCTGTTGCAGGCTTCGGTCAGCCCGCTCTTGGCGAGCTGAACTTTCTGAATCACCGCACTCATGATAGTGCAGTGTTCTTCTTTGATGGAAGTGCCGTTGAGCGCCCACAATAAGTTATCCGGCGCCTCCGGTTGGACGGAGGCCACCGGTGTCACAGTCTTGCCCTTCTTACGAAGGGGCCGCCTGCCGGACACTGGAACCACTGCAGGTTCCGATGCGGAGTCCGGTGTGAAGTCTGGGAGGTTGCCCTGTGGCACCTCCGAAGCCTCCCCCTCCTGGTGGGTCCCCTCCTGGGATCCCACCTCGGCGTCGTCAGCATCACAAGGGGTGGAGGCGGTCGGAAGGGAATCCATATCCAACGTACCCAAGGACCCACTCGATGAAGCGGGAAGATCGTCCTTGGCCGGAATACAGGTTGTATGCGGCATTAGAAAGACACCGTGTGGCAAAAAGAAAAAATATAAATCATCCAGGAATCCGGATACTTATGATCTTGCCAGGGGCTTGGCCCTTGAGGGCCACTCCTCGTCGCTGTCGTCGGTGTTGGCGGAGCAATCCGGAGGAAGGGTCCTTCCCTTCTTGGACCCTTCGGCCTCCCTCGTTGGGGAGGCCTTCCTCTTCTTCTCTCCCCCCACTGGGGGAGAGGCCTCTTTCTTCTCCTCCTCGTCCTCAGGGGAGGAGTCCGCCTCGGAGTCATCAGACGATGAGTCCGATACCACCAGGCGCCGGGAACTCCTTCGGGTTCCCGTGGCCTTCTTCTTGGCCTTCTTCTCCGGCACTACGTAAAGTGCCAGGACCAGCAGCTCTATCAAAGGGGCGTCTGCTAGGTCTTCTGGAAGGGGAGCCGGACAGTTAACCTGTCCGAACGTCTTCTGCCAGTCCTGTTAAAGGCATTGGGAGTTTAGATCCCGCATATAGTCAAACTATGAAAAGCAAATGTCCCATGAAGGATAATATAGCTTGCCTCACTAGCCGGACGCTGCGTGCTAAATCCGCGATCTTCGGTAGCGGATGCGGGAGCTTCAGCGCCCTTGAACAGCACCCTCTAGGCAGCTTCGTACGTAGTGTCGAAGAGCCTGCACAAGGTCCGGTGCCGGGCTGGATCAAACTCCCACAAATTGAAGTCCCGTTGCTGGCAAGGGAGAATCCGGCGGACGAGCATGACCTGGGTCACATTGACAAGCTTAAGCTTCTTGTTCACCAGGGTCTGGAGATAGGACTAGAGTCCGGTCAGCTCCTCTGAACTACCCCAAAGCAAGCCCTTCTCTTTCCAGGAGGTGAGTTGCATGGGGATGCCAGATCTAAACTCGGGGGTCGCTACCCATTTAGGGTCACGCGGCTCGGTGATGTAGAACCACCCCGATTGCCACCCTTTGACAGATTCCACGAAGGCACCCTCGAGCCAAGTGACGTTGGGCATTTTGCCCACCATGGCGCCTCCGCACTCCGCTTGGCTGCCCTTCACAACCTTCGGCTTGACATTGAAGGTCTTCAGCCACAAGCTGAAGTGGGGCTGGATGCAGAGGAAGGCCTCACACACGACGATAAACGCCGAGATATTGAGGATGAAGTTTGGAGCCAGATCGTGGAAGTCCAGGCCGTAGTAGTATATGAGCCCGGACGAAGGGGTGGAGTGGGAAGCCTAGTCCGCGGAGGAAGTGGGGGAGGAATACGACCCTCTCATGGGTCCTGGGGATGGGGATGAGCTGCCCCTCATCGGGCAGCTGGTGCGCGATGTCGCTGGACAGGTATCCGGCGCTGCACAGCTTCTCGATGTGCCCCTCCGTAACGAAGGAGGCCATCCACTTGCCTCCCGCTCCGGACATGGCTGGAGAAGGTTGAGGTGAGATGTGCGGACTTGGGCGCTGGAGCTCGAGTGCGCGGAGATGGATAAGCAAAGGAGGAAGAAGGCGTAGGTAAAGGAGGTGGATCCTTATCCCCTTATATATGGGTGGATGAAACTATGCGTCCCTACTAGCCTGGTAAAACTCGCTTATCTCCCAAGCACCGCAATCAATGGCGCGGTTGGGTTACCCATGTCCGTATTGATGGGAATCCCGGAATAAGGGGAACACGATCTCTGCTTCGACAAGACGTGCCAAGGAAACCGCTTCGCTAAACGCGCTAAGGTGGTACAATAAAAACGATTCAAGTAAAGGCTTGGTAGTGGTGTGACGTCACACCACAAAATACGTCAGCAAATTGAACTTGTGTACATATTATTCTCTCTATGGTGGACTGTGGAATTTCTTTTGCAGAGCCGGACACTATCCTGGTGTTCACAATCTTCTATGAATTATTCGGAGGAGGAACACGCCTTGCAATGCCGAAGACAATATGCGCGCCGGACTCGTCGTCATTGAAGCCTAGTTCAGGGGCTACTAAGGGAGTCCTGGACTAGGGGGTGTCCAGATAGCCGAACTATCATCATCGGCCGAACTCCAAGACTATGAAGATACAAGATTGAAGACTTCGTCCCGTGTCCGGATGGGACTTTCCTTGGCATGGAAGGCAAGCTTGGCAATACGGATGTGTAGATCTCCTACCATTGTAACCGACTCTATGTAACCCTAGCCCTCTCCGGTGTCTATATAAACCGGAGGGTTTTAGTCCATAGGACGAACAACAAGCATACCATAGGCTAGCTTCTAGGGTTTAGCCTCCTTGATCTCGTGGTAGATCCACTCTTGTACTACCCATATCATCAATATCAATCAAGCAGGAGTAGGGTTTTACTTCCATCGAGAGGGCCCGAACCTGGGTAAAAACATAGTGTCCCTTGTCTCCTGTTACCATCCGCCTAGACGCACAGTTCGTGACCCCCTACCCGAGATCCGCCGGTTTTGACACCAACAACCCTCGTCTCTACCTTTTTGAGGGAGTTGGATACATTGTTGATCCACTGCCGAACAACCCTTGGGTGGACGGTGACGGTGGCAACTATGCGCATCGAGCCTTCGACGAGGACATGTCGGACGCTAAAAACCCGCATCTCGATATCTTTCGCCATTTGGAACCGCTGGAACGGAGGGCTATGGTTTGGAGAATTAGGATTAGATGGCTAGTCTAACTGAAGTAGTAGATGATTATTTAAAGAGGTTAAAACAATGTGAACGCAGTGGAGTTTGGATGCAAATGAAGACGAAGGGGAGGTGAAGAAGCCGAGGCGAATCGGTTCCCGATGGAGAAGTAAATGGGAGAAGTGGCGTGCAGGCAGTTGATTAGACGGCTAGGTAGACTAAATGAAAAGGCTATGCGGGTAGACTGAGGAGTCGTACTTGTTCCTGTACGTGCCCATCCTGCCTGATAGGTGGGACCTATGCAAACAGATAAAAAATGTTTCCTAGCTTTTGTTTTTGAGCGCGTGAGTGGGAGACACAACATTCTCTGGTTAAGGAATACTTCCTCCGTTTAGGTGAGTATAAGTCACCTTATGAAAATCAGGTTTTCCCAAAACCTTTAGGCATGGAGCATTAACTTCCTGCTCGATCCCCTCCCAGCCTTGTTATCCAGCATTCTCTTCCTCTGCTGCCGCGTTCTACCTTTCCATTTTTCCTCTTCTCAAGTGTGGAACGATCTGCATGCCGTCCTTGATGCACCAGAACGACCACAACATGCATCGCGGCAGGGCATTGATTGGGCATGCACGAGAATTTGGTTCTGGTCGCAATATGGATGATACCTGAACGATGAAGTGAACAGGCATGCTAGCACGGAGACCTATTTCCGCTATACAATACTAGAGTACTCATGTTCCTACTAGTAGTAGTAGTAGTAGTAGTAGTAGTACAACTGTGGTACACTTGATGGTCAAAATACTATTCATCCGGTCCTCACTGTGAAGTGACAACACCCTGCGCATGACACTAGTCCAGGCGAGGTGGCGTGTTCGGGTTACCAAAGTCAGCCTCACCATGTGCACTGTGCAGTCTATCACCGCCGCTGTACAACACATTGGTGCCTCGCCTCGTCTCCCTCTCTGCTCCCATAGCACCACTCCATCTCCATCTCCTTCTCCGTCTCCGTCTCCGTCTCTGTCTCCGTCTCCATCTCACTGTGCCCCCGTGTACCGTCGCCTCAATCGCCTCCTCGAGTACCACTATTCCCTCGCTAGCCGCTCCAGCACCGACATCCTTCTCCCCCGTAAATCAAGCCCCCTTCCAAACTCCACCATGGCCGAACGCGAACCGTGCAGCATCCATATGAGCCGCGATCGGAGCAACCTCCCCAGTGACATCCTCGACCTCTGTTGTTCGTGTATGGATATGTTGACCGCCTGTGGCTGGCTGCATGCTCGAGGACATGCACACGGCCATCGTCGAAGCGAGGCCTAAGCTTTTCAATACACCCTGCTTGCGGCTATCTGGTCTTGCGAGATTGGCTCACCATGATACGGAGGCGTGCATGATGCCCCTAGACTTCAATCCGATCTCCATTAGCCGAAACTTCTTTGCAGGTATGTAGTGTGTCTCCGTACATCATTTCCCTCGACATCGATCCGATCACCGTCGCCCGAAACTTCTTGGCAGGTATGTACTGGGTCGGCATGAACTCCCACTGGATGGCTGCCTTCAGAGAAGACGGTAAAAAGTTGGTGCTCGTGAACTTCCAGACCTCCCATGAGATTATCCTTCCTCCATTGGATTATATAGAGTATTACCAACGCGGTCCAAGTCATCTAGATTACCACGTCAGTTAGATGGACCTTGTTTTGCAGAAGATTGTAATCTGCCAAATGCCCACACGACATGTGAATTACGCAGACTTCAAGCTAATTGCCTTGTTCGACCGCGGACTCGCCTATCTTTACGCCGATGCCTTCTTTAGTTGGAGACAACTCGGCTCGCAGTGGATCATCGTCAAAGCTGATACACACTTCTATGATGATATTGAACACAATGGCATCATCTACGCGATCAACAAAGCAAATGGCGCCACGTATTGCTGGGACGGCGCGTGTAAGTTGTTTCCATCTCATGTTACTGATGACGCCATGACACTGTTTGAACATTTTGTGATGATTGGCATATTCCTGTTTGAGCAGAATTTGAGTAGAACTATGGCAATATATTAGAGACGCCGTAAATCAGCTATATTTGGAATGAGTTAATTCATGCGATTGTGACCATGTCATTACAGCCAATTTGTACCCTGAATAATCAAACAGTTAGGAATATATGGATATTATCCTTATTTTACAGTAATCTATATACTACTACTAAATATGAGTGTGTATCAATGGCCATGTTAGTTTCCTCATTTTCATGATGTAGAAACATGCACCACACTGTTGGTTTCATCTAACCATACATTAGCGAAGTGAATGTGCATATGGAGAACTCTATATTTGGAAGTAGTGAAATCCTGCAGTGCTTACCATGTGTACATACCTATATTCGCCATTCAGCAATCAATGGCTAGAATAATATCCTCACAAACTTTTTGCCCACAGAACACGAGTATATAACAATGCATGGTCTATTAGTTACCTTGAAGAATTTGTTTGTGAGGACAGAACATGATTACATAACATGCATGACATGGTAGTTTCCTTTGAAGAATCGATTGCGAGATAACATGAGTATAACCATGCATGGCACTTCCATATTTTTGAACCCAGGATACATTTCCCTGTATTTTCCTCCCAGTTCTAACAGGGACATATCACTGCTGTTTCTTGCATTATCCTACTCATACTCTGAACAATGCTGATCTTACATTAACAATGCCTGTCCTTTTTGATATGATGCAGTGTCCCTACAGTTACTGCCCTTTGTAATCACACCACCTTTGCCAAAAACAGGGAAGCACAACTGGTTCCTCACTCGATCAGACGAAGGCAAAAGACTGATGATCATTCGGACACATGAGCCAGAAAAGTTATATTGCAAAAACCCCACTGTATACAAGCATCATGTAATACGTGAGTATCCGGACAGCGGCTGTTATGTCTATGAGCAGGATACCAGCTTGTTGGGGCCTTTAGGATTTTTTTAGTTGGAGGCGGGTAAATAGCCTTGGTTCACACTCTCTGTTTCTCGGACTCAGTTATCCGATTAACCAGGAGATCACCTTTGGCAAGGACCTTGATGGCAGAGAGGCTCTGTTTGCTATGGAAAACTGTGTCTACACGGTAAGCCCTACGAGTTCGGGAGCAAACTCCCCTGATTGTCAATGATACAGCCTGCAGCCAAAAGATGGTGAGAATGACAAAGGCATCCAGATTAACTTTGATCCTTGGATGTCTCAATTACAACAGGCAGTGATGTGGTTCAAGCCTTGAGGTTGATAGGTAATTGGGCTGTTGCATCGAAAGGGTGGAGTACTGGTGTCTCCGGATCACTGGTCGCTGAAGCGGGGCTGCAAATTATGATGGTGTTGGATCATCTCTTCGAATGACTTTGTTGTCTTTGCTGCTGGTTCTGGATGGGTAGTTCTTTCTTTTGTTATGCATATTCCTATTCATTTGGTCATCCTTGTCTATGTCACTCTTTCTATGTAATAGTTGCTTCTGTTTAGAATGTCATTCTTGTCTGGATCACGAGAGTCTGAGCACTGCAGATGGGTGCGTTTTGGTGGTGTAGCAAGACTTCTTATGAACTATCATGTCTTGCTGTTTATGTCAGTAGTAGTCACTAGTCAGTGTTTGAATGTTGTATATATCGTTGTTTCGAACTGTTTGTTGTCTCGAACTACTGGTGGGCTAAATGAGGGCATCACCATTCTCCAGTGTTCAGAGTATATCTCCTTTTTTCAAGTTATATAATTTGAGCTCAGTGTCTTTTCGATGATGTACACTTGTTTGGGCCAGTGAGGTGTCGTTGAATATGGCCGAGTTGTAACACAATGCCAAACAGGTCAATTATGACTCTCAGGATGGGCTCTCAAAAGATCCTGAAAAAAAGGCCGGGCTCTCCAAAAAAGAAATAATAAGGACTCTTAGGGCGACATGTGGGCGCCACCGGTGTTTTCGTGCACTTGCGCGCCGAGAGCATATTGGCGCGTGCTCGAAATTCAGGCTACCTTTTCATCCCCAGTCTCCCGCCCCTCCCCCACCTGTGGAATCTTGATCCCTACTCCAGTTCCCCCAAATCCCCCTCCTGTACTCCCTGTACTCAAGCAAAGTATCATGTCGCTGGTCAACGCGGATCTCCGAGCCGGAGATCCTGAGGTCCGTCCTGCCTTCGATCACTGCGTGCTGTCGCTCAATAGTGGCATGGCAGCGCTTGACGACCAGTTTGCCAGCAAAGTGCTGATGGTAACCATCAACGGCGACCGGCCTCGTCTCACCGGACGGCCTTGTCAAAGCTCTTGGCATTGCGCACGGCATCAAAATAAGTGACTTTCTCGTTGAAGTATGTCCGCCACCGGCTGATTTCTTCGTCAGGTTCTGGACAACTTTCGACTGCAGTCGTGTGTTCGAATCTTCCCGGCGTTTGTTCTGCAAAGGCGTGCTGGTGACCTTTGATTGGTGGCACCCAGGATGGGGCTCGGTGCCCTCTGAGGTTGAGTTTTTAACAAAGCTTACCTTCCACGGCATGCCTCGACGAGCTTGGAACAACGAGTCCATGAACGAGCTTATCAACGACCTTGGAGGTGAGCTCGTAAGTATGTTTGTTCCTCCAGACAGCTGGGCTCTCACGGTTATGGCATGGATGAAAAAGCCGTCCACCATACCGAAGGTGATTGGTGTTGAGATACCGGTGCAGGAATCGGGGTTGTACTATTCATCGCCACCAAGGCCGCCACTGACCACATTAGGGATGTATCTATATCGAGTGTTCGTGCATGTCGAAGAAGTGGTCAATCCATCAATCGAAGTCTTGCCGCCGCCGCTGGTGCCAGGGTCCGTCAACGATGTACATTATAGGAGTCAACGTCAGACTTTCCCCATGTTGCTCGGAACGATGGATGGCACAGGGCCTACTCCATCGTGCGGCGGAGGTCGCTGGTTCTTTGGGAGAAGAGGCAGGGCTGGCTGCCTGGATGTGCTCTAATTTGAGGTAACAACTGAATCTTGTCAGATAGTACTAGTTAAATCCGAGCTATGGGTCTGAAGCATTGATATGCCAGTACATTTGATTGTGACCTGTTCTTTGTACCTGAACTTTTTTTAGAAAGGGCTATACGTCAACTTAATGTGCTAGCAGAACTTATTGTGTTGTTTGTCTGTTTTCTTTGCACAACATTCAAGATACTTCCCTGTCATTTATAAAGACGATGAACCATTATGTACGACTTCGTTGGTTTCAACATAGCCCTTCCCGTAGCGATCCACTGCTTCCATCCTGATTGTGCCGCCTGCGTGAAATTTTTGTATGCAAGTTCAGTGTGCTATGATGTTCGATATGATTGTGTCAACTATATAAGTTTTTACTGAGCATGAGCAATGCATATGCCTGAAAGATGTATTTACGAGCATCGACCGATGGGTCTCTCTCTCTCTCTCTCTCTCTCTCTCTCTCTCTCACACACACACACACACACACATGCACACGCGCACACGCACAAGTGGGACCCGTTGAATTATTTATTTGCTCGTGACAGCTTTTAATTAGGTTCCATTGTAATCTAACTTTTTTCTTAAGTTATTAATTGAGCTCAGTGACTTCAAAAAGTTGTACAGAAGCCTTGTTTGGGCCTTTCCGGCGTCGCTGAATGTCGACTGAGTAACCATGTTACGTTGTACTGTACTACACATGCCTTTTTTTTCAACATCGGCAATGCAACTGGGCTGACAGTTGTACACAATATCTGGGTCAACTTGTTATCCGCCCGCTGGGCTGCAAAGTTTCCTAGGAGGTATGCATTAGGCTTAACAAGAAAATGGGCTTTAAGAAATAATAAATGGGATGTAATTATAATAACTGGGCAATTACTATGCACCAAACACATAATTAGTTTGAAAAATATATTATTTTTGGAATTTGGAAATTTTAATTTCATTACTTGTTGCGTGCGCAATATTTCGTTGGATTTTAATGTAATACAACTTAATTTTGAAATTATATTTAACCTGACCAGAAATTTCGAATAAAAATATTTCGGATCCCATCAAAATGTGGGAATTTTTTTTGAATTCTGTTTTGAGCGGTTGTTTGAAATTATTAATCATTGTCCTAGCTAGAAGTTGGGCTATACTTTTAACAATCTGCAAATGGGCTGTAGTAAATTCCATTAGAATTAAAAAATGCGTTGTACATTCTTACAAATCGCAACTGGGCTATATGTTCTCTGCCAAATCCGAGCTGTGGGCCTACTAAGTTGACGCGTACCAAGGGCTTTGTCAACTTAGTCAATATAAACGATTCTAGCTGCAGTGATCGTACGATGTCCATCCAACGGCCGTAGTGCTTATTCAACCTCTGGTCTTCTTGCTCCAGCCGCCCAAAGCAGCGCCGATTGTGTCACGTGCTCCTGCCTCCTGTGGCCAGCTGTGATGCCACGGAGGCCTCACAGCCCCGTACTACTCCCACCGCTGGCCAGGCCATCCCTCTACTCACACACACCCCCTATTATTCTGCGGCGACGGCAGCCTCACACCGCAGCCGAACCAGTGAACCCTCGTACTCCTCTCCGTGCGGGCTTCCACTACTGCGTCTTCCCCGGCTCCGCGTCGTCCCCTTCCTAGGCCTCACCGTCATCTAGACCACCGCCCTGGTGCTCTCGGCACGGCGTGGTCAACGTGGTCAACGACCGACTTCCATCGGAAGAGTACTGTACGTGGAGAGGCTGACAGCTGGGTCCAGGCGGCCGCAAGGATGTGCCGCCTTATTACACGCAAAATAATTATTCCTCCACCTGACAGCAGGGACCCACCGGACGGGCCACCTTATTTCGCGAAAAAACGTTTCCCCCCTGTCTGCTGGGACCCACCGGACGGGCCAGCGTATTTCACGAAAAAATGTGCCCCCCGCTGTCATCTCGGACCCACCGGAAGTGCCTCCTTATTACGCACAAAAAAATGAATACCGCCTGCTAGCTGGGACTTGTGGGCCTACTAAGTTGACTGGGACGGAGACCTTTGTCAACTTTAGTCAATATATGAACGATTCTAGCTCTAGTGACCGTACGATGTCCATCCAACGGTCGTAGTGCTTCTTCAACCTCTAGTCTTCTTGCTCCAACCGCACAAAGCAGCGTCGGTCGTGCCGCCTGCTCCTGCCGCCCGTGGCCGGCTGTGATGCCGCGGAGGCCTCACCGCCCCTACTACTCGCACCGCTGGCCAGGCCATCCCTCTACGCACCCACACCCCCTGTTATTCTGCGGTGACGGCAGCCTCACACCGCAGCCGAACGAGCGAACCCTCATACTTCTCTATGCGTGGGCATCCACTGCCGCGTCTTCCCTGGCTCCGCGTCGTCCCCTTCCTAGGCCTCGCCGTCGTCCACCGCCCTGGTGCTCTCGGTGCGGCGTGGTCAACGTGGTCAAGGAATGGCTTCCATCGGACGTGGAATGTACATGGACAGGCTGACAGTTGGGTCCACGGCCGCAGCAAGGAAGTGCCTCCTTATTACACGCAAAATAGTTATTCCTCCACCTGACAGCGGGGACCCGCCGGACGGGCCACCGTATTTCGCGAAAAAAAACGTTTCCCCATGTCTGCTGGGACCCACCTGCTACATCTTCGCACGCAAGGAAGTGCGTCCAAAAAAAACGATTCGCCCCCCTGACTACTGGGACCCACTAGCTACGTCTTCGCAGGCAAGGAAGTGCGTCCGGGCAAAAAAAACAAAATGATTCGCCCCCCTGACTGCTGGGACCCACCAGCTACATCTTCGCATGCAAGGAAGTGCCTGACAATCGGGACCCACCTGGTCGAAGCGTACATAGCGTTGTCATTCTGGTCGCGAACATGTACGTACATACTGGTCGATGTAGAGGCGCGCACGTGTCGTAGTAGAGGCGCGCACATGTCGTAGTAGAGGCGCGCACGTAGCATGTACACGTACGTACAGCGGCGAGGGTGCAAGAAAGAAAATACGGCCACGTACGTACATACGGGCAGGGTCTCGAACGCCTATCACGCATACGTACATGGCTGGGTCGGAACGGAGAAACAGCATCGTCGTCGTGTTCATGGGGAGCCAACCGGCTGGGTCGGAACGAAATGCGTGGTCGTGTTCATCGGGAGGGCTTGGATGGAACAGGCGAAGGAAACGAGGCCTGGCATACCGCACAGTAGAGGAAACGGACCTCCTACGTTCGGAACGGGGTCCTGTTGATCGGGAGGGGTGTGGCGTACCGCAAAACGAACGAAACGGATCTCCTACGATCGAAACGGGATCCTGTTCATCGGGAGGGGTGTGGCATACCGCAAAACGGAGGAAACGGTCCTCCTACGGTCGAAACGGGGGTCCTGTTGATCGGGAGGGGTGTGGCGTACCGCAAAACGGATGAAACGGGCCTCCTACGGTCGAAACGGGGGTCCTGTTGATCGGAAGGGGTGTGGCGTACCGCAAAACGGACGAAACGGACTTGTGTTGGAGCGCTACGGTCAAAACGGGGGTCCTGTTCATCGGGAGGGGTGTGGTGTACCACAAAACAGGACTCCATGGGATACTGTTCATCTCCACCGTCGACCTCCTCCAGCCTCCATGGGCTCCTGTTCATCCAGATTCCACCGCGCGCTACTCCACCGGCTACTGTTCAACCACCCCTCCACGGGCACCCCTCCACCGTCTACTGTTCATCCAGCCCTCCACACCACGGGGTCCTGTTCAACCACCCCTCCACGACCACCCCTCCACTGTCTACTGTTCATCCAGCCCTCCACACCACGGGGTCCTGTTCATCCAGAGGCAACGCCACCGCTCACTGTTCATCCAACACCCCCCCCCACCCCGCAGCGCTCACTGTTCATCCAATTGACCTGCTTCAGTTAGCAGCAGTAGAGAAGGAATCGCTCCATCCGGTTCAGTTAACATCCCTCGATTGATCGCTCGGGTTCAGTAACGCGTAGCCTGCAGTGCAATCGCTCGGGTTCAGTTAGAGCCCAACGCCTCGCTCGGGTTCAGTTAGAGCCAACGCCTTGCACACACGCGCGTACCTGTACGAGAGAAACGTGCATCGCTCGGCCCCCGACCTCCCACCGTAACCGGCAACTCCCCGAAATTTTCCTCCCCCCACTTCTACCATGGTTTTTTCCATCATGGACGGTCCAAAGAATGTCATGCAGCTGCGTCTCCGGCCCGCCCAGGACGAAAAGCCCATTTTCTGTCATGATTTTTTGTCATAGAAGTAGGAGCCCACCACATCTATGATGATACCGGGTTTTGTCACAGTTATTGTCATAGAAGTGTCATATGCATGACAGGAAAAAAATTCGTTCGGCCCAAAATGTGACGGATGTGTCTTTTTCTTGTAGTGATAGCAAGTTCATCTCCATAAGCATAATTCATATTGGCATCTTGGCCACAAGCATAGCAAGCATCATCAAAAAGGGATATTTCAAGAGAATCAACGGATCATAACAATCATCATAGCAATCATCCTTCGGTAAGCACGAAGGGGAATTAAGCAATGTATGAGTTGAAGAGTTACTCTCATTAGAAGGTGGGCACGGGTAGCTAATCCGCTCTTCCTCCTTTTGTTCTTCGCTCTCCTCGTCATCTTTTTCATCCAATGAGCTCACAGTTTCATCAATTTCTTCTTCCATAGCTTCCTACAAAATATTATTCTCTTCTTGGACAGCGGAGAATTCCTCAATATATGGTTTAACATAGGTATTAGAAGCATAATTATCATAACAATATTGAAATATGGCAAAAATTTCAGATTTGTAAAGAGTAGCATCATACTTTTCAATCAAAGAGGCAATCTCATAAGCACCTTTAAAAGCAACAAATTCTTCAATTTGTTGAACATCATAGTAATTGTAAACACCCTTAGCATACGAAGATACGATTCCATTATCACTAAACAAGCATTGATAGGGTAGGTGTTTCTTAGGGTCTTCAGAACAACAATAATCTCATATATTTCACATAAATTCCAAGCATAGCATTGCAAACGTTGAATTTGATCCCATAATAGTTTCCCTTTTCAGATATACGGTGTCGCACAAAACAAGCAAGCTCATCTAAAGATTTGCCCTCAACTGAACTAGTGGGCGTTTCAGCACGAGCACAAAGGGATCAAAGATGATCCAAGTAAAAAGCTTCAGGAGTGTGATAGATTTTGAGTGGTTCTTCAACTATTGGTTCAGTAGGTACAACTAATTTTTTTGGTATTTTGCATTTCCTACCCATAGCTAAAGATAGAAAACAACTAAGAACAGCAAATAAAAATTACTTAGTGATAAAGCAAACAAGCACACACGAGAATATTCACCCCACGCTATGACTCCCCGGCAATGGTGCCAGAAAAAGGTCTTGATCACCCGCAAGTATACGGGATAGTTGTAGCCTCTTTTAATAAGTAAGAGTTTCAAACCCAACGAGGAGCTAAAGGTAGAACAAATACTCTGTCAAGTCCTATCGGCCACAGATACGACTCTACGCACGCTTGACGTTCTCTTTACCTAGAACAAGTATGAAACTAGAAGTACTTTGTAGGTGTTGTTGGATAACTTTGCAAGATAATAAAGGACACGTACATAAAAATTAGGGGCTGTTTAGATAAAGATGCAATAAAGTAAATAAAGCGAGTCTAGAAAAGTGGTGGTAGGAGTTGTGAAAGTGTCCCTAGGCAATTGACTACTTTACTGGACCGATAGCAAGTATCATGTGGGAGAGGCCACTGCTAGCATGTTATACCTGACTTGGAATTCTATGCACTTATGATTGGAACTATTAGCAAGCAGTCTGCAACTACTAACGTTCATTAAGGTAAAACCCAACCATAGCATTAAGATATGTTGGTCCCCCTTCAATCCCGTATGCATCAATTTCTATGCTAGGCTGAAGCTTCTGTCACTCTTGCCCTCCAATACATAGTCCTATCAACATAAAACTAACCCTATGGTGTGATCCACACGCGCGCTCATATGATGGGCACCAAAGGACAGCAACATAACCACAAGCAAATTAAATCAATCATAGAAATTCATCAACCACCAATAGGACAACGAAAATCTATTGAGACATCATAGGAAGGCAACACATCATTGGAAAATAATATGAAGCATAAAGCACCATGTTCAAGTAGAGGGTACAGCGGGTTGCGGGAGAGTGGACCGCTGAATATAAAGGGGGAAGGTGATGGAGATGTTGGTGAAGATGGCGGAGGTGTTGGTGAAGTTCGTGGTGATGATGATGGCCCCCGGCGGCGTTCCGGCGCCACCAGAATCAAGGGGGAGAGAGCCCCCCTTCTTCTTCTTCTTCCTTGACCTCCTCCCTAGATGGTAGAAGGGTTTCCCCTCTGGTCCTTGGCTCCCATGGCTTGGGAGGGGCGAGAGCCCCTCCGAGATTGGATATATCTCTCTGTTTCTGCATTCTGGAATTCTGCCCTCGCACTGTTTCCTTTATATCTGGAGATCCGTAACTCCGATTGGATTGAAACCTTCGCCCAGATTGTTTTCCAAAAATTAGCTTTCTTGCGGCCAAAGAAGGGCATCAACCGCCTTACGGGTGGCCACGAGAGAGGGGGCACGCCCCCCTAGAGGGGTGGCGTGGGCCACTCTCGTGGCCACCTCGGGCACCGTTTCGCGTTGATTCTTCCTCCCAAAAATCACAAATATTCCAAAATAATTCTTCGTCCGTTTTTATCCCGTTTGGATTCTGTTTGATATTGGGTTTCTGCGAAACATAAAACATGCAACAAACAGGAACTGGCACTGGGCACTGGATCAATATGTTAGTCCCAAAAATAGTATAGAAAGTTGCCAAAAGTATATGAAAGTTGAAGAATATTGGCATGGAACAATCAAAAATTATAGATACGACGGAGACGTATCAGATACCGACGATCGAATCTCGGGCAAGTAACATACCGATGACAAAGGGAACAATGTATGTCATTAGATCTTCGTAGAATATGTGGGATCCAATATGAGCATCCAGGTTCCGGTATTGGTTATTGACCGGAGACGCGTCTCGGTCATGTCTACATAGTTCTCGAACCCGTAGGGTCCGCACGCTTAATGTTCGGTGACGATTTATATTATGAGTTATGTGTTTTGATGTACCGAAGGTAGTTCGGAGTCCCGGATGAGATCGGGGACATGACGAGGAGTCTCGAAATGGTCGAAACGTAAAGATCGATATATTGGACGACTATATTCGGACATCGAAAAGGTTCCGAGTGATTCGGGTATTTATCGGAGTACCGGAGAGTTACGGGAATTCGTCGGGGAGAAGTTATGGGCCTTATGGGCCATAAGAAGGAAGCACACCAGCCCACAAGGGGCTGGTGCGCCCGCCTTTGGGTAGGAGGCCGAATAGGAATAGGTTTGGGGGGTGCGGCCCCCCTTTCCTTCTCTCCTACTCCTCCTTCCCTTCCCTCTCCTACTCCAACTTGGGAAGGGGGAAATCCTACTCCCACCGGGAGTAGGAGTCCCCCCTTGGGCGCGCCAAAGAGGGTCGGCTCTCCCCTCCTCCACTCCTTTATATACGGGGCAGGGGGCACCTCTAGACACAACAATTGATCTCTTGATCTCTTAGCCGTGTGCGGTGCCCCCCTCCACCAGATTCCACCTCGATAATATTGTAGCGGTGCTTAGGCGAAGCCCTGCGTCGGTAGCATCATCAACACCGTCATCACACCGTCGTGCTGACGGAACTCTCTCGCAAAGCTCTGCTGGATCGGAGTTCATGGTACGTCATCGAGCTGAGCGTGTGCTGAACTCGGAGGTGCCGTACGTTCGGTACTTGATCGGTCGGATCGTGAAGACGTACGACTACATCAACCGCGTTGTGCTAACGCTTTCGCTTTCGGTCTATGAGGGTACGTGGACAACACTCTCCCCTCTTGTTGCTATGCATCACCATGATCTTGCGTGTGCGCAGGAATTTTTCTGAAATTACTACGTTCCCCAACAGTTATCCCTACATAACTCATTTACGGGTCGCCTCAAGTGCTTGCCTACGATGAAGTAGCGCAAGATCAGCACTGGCGTGACGACGATGTGCTACTCGAGGAGAACTGTCTCCGGGCTGCTACGCGTGCTGCACGCTATCAGAGAGCCCTGCGTCGCTATCATAGCCGCAGGGTTCATGCCCGGTGTTTTGAGGAAGGCGACCTTGTCCTTAGGCGCGTTCAGTCGGCCAAGGGTTCAAACAAGTTGACCCTAAAGTGGGAACGCCCTTACCGGGTAGTACGAGTCACCAGAACTAGCGTAGTCCGTCTGGAGACCGAAGATGGCATTCAATTGCAAAAGTCATGGAATATTGAGCATATCCGCAAGTTATACCCGTAAGGCGCGGCTGTCGGGCCCTGCCCGGCAGCCTCCCATTTGTACAGGCCTTGCCTCAGCTGCATGTAAACCCTTGTACAAAGCCAGCTCGGTGAACCTGTGCACTAGAGAAATAAACGAAGTGCTGGGGGGCCCCGACCAAGTTGCATGCATGCATGAGCATTCCAAGAGCATTTGCATAAGCATTTCATGAGCATCTGCATATGCATATAGATGGGATCGCATCCTGCATCATTCTCATCTGCATAAAGTTGCATGTTCCTATCGTGAACTTGGCTTCTACAAGGAGTTGAGAAGATGGACCAACACTACGATCCCCGGCAAGCCAAACAGATAAGTTCTACCTTTTGTCCATAAGTGTTCTGTAAGATAAAACTTTTGCATGAGAAACCTTCGCCGCTCTTCGAAGCTTAGGTGCTCCCACTTTTTGGCTCGAACATTGCTTCAGCCTATGTGGTCGCAGTGGCCTTTGCTGAGGAAGGCTTGGTGGGGGGCTGGTCCTTGGCAAACTTCGGTCCCCGGCAACAAAATGGAAAAAGGGTACCGGCAGGATAACCTGCCGGGGAAGACTCGTTTATTTAACTAAAGAGGCATCCCAACTTTCCATGGACATACACATGCACGAGTTCCCAGCAAGGCTCATCTTTTTCATTTATATGCTGATTATACAAGTACAAGCATTACAAAACACATGCATGGACTCGAGAAATTACATTATTTGAATGAAAATTTGGCAAGTGCCTACAAGTTTAAGATTGAACAAAGATAAGTGCCCCGTAATCCCCTTTCTTGTACCTCTCCTCCCAGGCACGGGAGGTGAAGGCAAAGAGGGAAAATGGCGCGCCTGGCCAGGAGCCAGGCCAACCCTAGTGGGCCCCATGAGAGGTAGCCCGACAGGGACGAGAAAGACGCCGGCGAACGCGTCGATGAAGAGCATGGCGGAGACGACCCCCAACCACCGTCACTAGGGCCAGCAGGACACTGCAGGGCTAATGGAGCTGCAGCGCGAGAGGAAGCCTGTCAGGGTCCAGCTAGAAGAAGCCAAGGAGCGCCATCACCACCTCTGCATCCAACTTCCCGGCAATCACCTTGCCAGGAGAAAACGCAGGGGCAGATGATGGTGCTGCCATGTGATGGAGGTGGTACGGGCGGGTTAACAGGAGTCGGAGTTGTCGTTGCCGGCATCATCATCACTGTCATGGTCCTCTTCATCAATGTCACTCGAGGAGGAGCTTTCGTCATTTGTAGAGCTCTCCTCGCTGCACCCTAAGCGAAATCCGGAGCGCCCGAAGATCTTGACAGAGAGCCGGCCGCTCTCCATTAATTTTAATTGGAGAATTTGCCCCTCCGACAAGCTATGGGTCCGGGCAAAGGTCTTCCAACCATGGCGGAGGTACATGACATGAGAGCGGGGAAGTTGACATCAACCCGCATGCCGCCGTTCCTGCAGCTCCTCATGTGCAGCCTTAGAGCGTGCGGTGCATCAAGCTCCATTTCCCATGCGAATGGAGTAGGAAGATGGAGGTGGCCGCACAAAGGCTTGTATAGCTTGATGACAAACTCCCGAGGGTGATCTCCAACATGACCTTCCATCGGGGGAGGAGCCACCTGTGATGCCCCCGATTCAATCGTACACTAATCATACATGCAAACGTGTACGATCAAGATCAGGGACTCACGGGAAGATATCACAACACAACTCTACAAATAAAATAAGTCATACAAGCATCATAATACAAGCCAGGGGCCTCGAGGGCTCGAATACAAGTGCTCGATCATAGACGAGTCAGCGGAAGCAACAATATCTGAGTACAGACATAGGTCAAACAAGTTTGCCTTAAGAAGGCTAGCACAAACTGGGATACAGATCGAAAGAGGCGCATGCCTTCTGCCTGGGATCCTCCTAAGCTACTCCTGGTCGTCGTTAGCGGCCTGCACGTAGTAGTAGGCACCTCCAGTGTAGTAAGAGACGTCGTCGACGGTGGCGTTTGGCTCCTGGGCTTCGGCATCTGATTGCGACAACCAGGTAGAAGGGAAAGGGGGAAAACAGGGGGAAAAGCAACCGTGAGTACTCATCCAAAGTACTTGCAAGCAAGGAGCTACACTACATATGCATGGGTATATGTGTAAAAAGGCAATATAGGTGGACTGAACTGCAGAATGCCAGAATAAGAGGGGGATAGCTAGTCCTATCGAAAACTACGCTTCTGGCAGGCTCCGTCTTGCAGCATGTAGAAGAGAGTAGATTGAAGTCCTCCAAGTAGCATCACATAGCATAATCCTACCCGGTGATCCTCCCCTCGTCGCCCTGTGGAAAAGCAATCAGCGGGTTGTCTGTGGAACTTGTTTGGGTGTGTTTTATTAAGTATCCGGTTCTAGTTGTCAAGGTCAAGGTACAACTCCGGTTCGTCCATTTACCGAGGGACATGGCTATTCGAATAGATAAACTTCCCTGCAGGGGTGCACCACATAACCCAACACGCTCGATCCCATTTGGCCGAACACACTTTCCTAGGTCATGCCCGGCCTCGGAAGATCAACACGTCGCAGCCCCACCTAGGCACAACAGAGAGGTCATCACGCCGGTCTAACTCCTATGGCGCAGGGGTTTGGGCCTATCACCCATTACACACCTGCACGTTGCTTACGCGGCCGGAAGCAGACCTAGCCCGCTTAATACAAGAGCAGGCTTACAGTCCAATCTGCGGGCCGCTCAGTCGCTGACGTCACGAAGGCTTTGGCTAATACCACAATGTCGAGTGCCCATATCTTTCCCGCGTAGTTGGTTAGTGCATATAGGCCAGTGGCTAGACTCAGATCAAATACCAAGATCTCGTTAAGCGTGTTATTATGAAGTAACTGCGAACGCCGACCAGGGCCAGGCTCACCTCTCGCCTAGGTGCTCTCAACCTGCCTTGTTGCTCTGCCACAAAGTAACAGTCGGGGGCCGTCGGGAACCCAGGCCCACCTCTACCGGGATGGAGCCACCTGTCCTTCCAGTCCCCACATCGGAATCACTTGCGGGTACTCACCAAGTCGACCCGACTTTAGTCACCACCTGTATAGTATATGTATATATAGCATATACCCGTGATCACCTCCTGAGTGATCATGGCCCGATAGTATAGCATGGCAGACTGACAGGAATGTAGGGCCACTAATGGTAAACTAGCATCCTATACTAAGCATTTAGGATTGCAGGTAAGGTATCAACAGATGTAGCAACAATGACAGGCTATGCAACAGAATAGGATTAATCGAAACAGTAACATGCTACACTACTCCAATGCAAGTAGTAGAGGGAAGAATAGGCGATATCTGGTGATCAAGGGGGGGGGTTGCCTGGTTGCTCTGGCAAGAAGGACGGGTCGTCAACTCCGTAGTCGAACTGGGCAGCAGCGGCGGCGTCGGTCTCGTAGTCTACCGAAGAGAAGAGCGGGAAGAAACAATGAATACAATGCAAAGATGCATATCGATGCACGACATAACAAGTAGCGGTGCCAAGTGTGCCTTGACGTGGTAGGAGGTGATACCGGCGAAGGGGGGAAACATCCGGGAAAGTATTCCTGGTGTTTCGCGTTTTCGGACAGATGTACCGGAGGGGGAAAGTTGCGAGTTCGATAGGTTAGGGATGTGTGGCAGACTAACGGGCTACGTATTCGGATTTGTCTCGTCATTCTGAGCAACTTTCATGTACAAAGTATTTTCATCCGAGTTACGGTTTATTTTATATTAATTTTCAAAGTTTTAAATGATTTTCTAAAATGTATTAAACATAAATGGTTAAATGACAGAAATACTCTGGTTACACGGGGCTATGCTAGTCAGGTTGTATGACAATGGGGCCAGGGGGTACATTCAGCAGTGTTGACTCAGTCAACATTTGACTGGTCAAAGTGTGAATAGTAAAGGTCGGTCCCGGCTGTCATAGACTGTTTAGTTAACTAACAGTAGTTAACTAGGTTGATTAGTTAATTAGGTTAATTAAACATAATTAATTAATATTTTTATTTATTATTAACTTTTTTAACTAATTAATTTTAAATAAATTTTTTTAATAAACGTTCTGGGGCGTGGGCCCCTCATGTCTTGGGCCCAGAGGCCAAGCGGGCACGGGCAAACGGGTACTAGCCTGCGAGCATAGCGGGGCGAGGCTGGCGGGGCTTGCCCGAGCAGGCGCACACTCAGGGGCGCGCGGGGCGACGGAGCAGGGGGAGGCCGGTGGCCTGGGGCCGGCGATGAGGGGCTGGGCGCAGCCAGGGGCGGCGATGCGCGCCGCGGGCGGGCGTGGAGGCCAGGGAGCATTGGGCAGGGCACCCGTGGGATGCGCCGGGCGTGAGAGGGGTGGTGCGCGAGCGCGTGCGCGTGCACGGCCAGGGCGCGGCCGGGCCACGATGTCCAACGGGGCAGGGGGAGGAGGAGGAGAGGGAGCATGGGGAGGCGCTCACATTGGGGCCGTAGGGTACATGGCAACGGGGCGCGAGGTGGGGGACGGGGACGACGTGCGTTGAGGAGGCAGGACGGTGGGGAGGAGGAAGCAGGCCGGCGAGGTAGACGACGAGGTGGCTCCGACGAGGCCCGCGGAGCTCCAGAGCGGCGGCGAGGTGGAGCCGGGGACGGCGACCA
>NC_041391.1:310469814-310487049 GCF_002162155.2 Triticum dicoccoides
GAGGCGGTGAGGCGGCGGGGGGCGGCGCCAACAGGGACCATGTCGGCGACGGCGATGAGCGCGGGGGAGGGGCGATGGGGAAGGCGTTGTGGGTCCGTTCTCCCGATCCTGATGTGGATCGAGGAGGGGGAGAGAGCGACGTGGGGAGTGGGGGGTGTGTGCGGTCAGGAGTTAGGGTTTTCTAGGGTGGGGGATAAGGGAGGCCGGTTGGGCCAGGGGGGAGCTCGGGGAAGCTGGGCCCGCCTGGCTGGCACATGCCCAGTTGGGCCGGGGGTTTTCCTTTCTTTTAATTTGCTTTCTGTTTTATTCTTTTTTTACTTATATTATTTCTTTCTGTTTTAGCTTAGTTTCCTTTCATTTTTGTCTTAGTAAAATACCAAAATGGCACCTATTTTGATGTTATCAAATATGCCACTGCCACATCAACTAGCTACCTAATCTAAAATAGTTTTGTAATTATTTATTTTTTAAAAGTATTTAAATAATAGTTTTCGCTATTGTTCTATTCATCTTATAGCATTTAAACATTTTATAAAAGTATGGTTTCTCCACCATAATTACCTATGCATTATTTGGCTCACTCCGAACATTTTACTTTTAATATTTGAAAACTTTTATTGTTTGCTTAATTTTGAATTTGAATTCGAACCAGTTTCGAACTAACGTGAGATTAGTAACAGTAATCGAGGTGACGTGGCATCATTAGCAGAGGTTCACTGTAGCTTAAATACACGGGCGTCACAATTCTCCTCCACTACAAGAAATCTCGTCCCGAGATTTAAGAGGGAGAGTAAGGGGGGGAAGTTGTCATTGCGAAATTCTAATGGATCTTCTCGGTCTTGGTTGCTCTTCTCGAAGAGGTCGATCCATTACGTTGATGTCTTCATTTCTCTGCTTCAAGTCACCATGATCAAGTCGGCATCCTTTCTTCGGGATCTCCATCGTCCTATGCAAGCGACCAAGGGAAAAACTCCGGAAGAACGCATCTCCACAAAGCTGGGCATCTGATGGTGAACTCAATGGGAAATACACAAGGTATCCCACGAGTTGTATTTCAGTGAATTCGTTGAGAGCAATATACGATGGTACCAAAGCTTCAAACGGGTAGGCAATCATTCGATGACTAGACAGAAGCTGGAATGGGGGTTTGAACAACGAGAATAACATTGTGTTTGATTTCAGGATGAATAATGGTATAGCATTCACCTCATGAATCACATACGAAGCCAGGTGCAAAGGATACATTAGAATCCGGGTTATAAAGAAGAGTCAGGTTTCGATCCAGTGGACCTGTGGGTTATGGGCCCACCATGTGGGTTAAAAGTAGGAAGTGTGGTGACGTCTTGCACGATCATGTAAGCAAGGCATGTCAGAGTATAACCGGATAGTTATGTTGACAACATCATTGGTACCAAGGGCGAGGGACGAAGAGAACCATTTTCCTGCTCGTTGAATGAGGCGGACCAATAGGCAATGTTCTCGTCCATCGGTGGTTACCAGAATGTCATCAATAATAGTAACAGGGTCTTACTGATAGAGTTGTACACCGAGGTGTTTGCACAAGCAGGGAATTATTACTACTTATATCGTATAGATCATAGAAAGGGTTTAAACAAACCAATGGAAAGGGAAAAGTGTTTATCAAATTTAATCAAAACGATGGAAAGAAAATTGTGTTTAAACACATAATTCAAGGGTATATCCTTCCCAAGGACAAGTAGAGCATGATATCCACGACACGATATAATGTAGAAAACCATTTAGGTTAGGGGAGAGGAAGTTTATGACATCACCGAAACAACGGTGTTTGAAAAATTGATAAAGGAAATTTAGCATGGTGCTTCAAATGTTCTTATCGATGATAAGAGTACCACAGACATGCTTCGAGATAGCATTGACATGGTCTTTAAGCAAAGGTCGGACTTTGGACACACAAAGGATACATCAGGATCAACTTATAGAATAAGTCTTACAATTTCCTCATGGAAGAATGGCCGACCTTGCTAAAAAGGAAACTATAACAATAGGTCCCCCGGATAGGTGTATTAAGCATGGCATCACCTTACCGGGTCTTATAAAGACCAATGTTATAACTCTTGGAAATATGTTCCAACCATCATATGTGACCGAGATTCAGATCTAATTAGTGTCAGGATACCTTAGACTCAGGATGTCTAAGAAGAAAAGGTGCAACAAAAATTGACGGGATGACATTGTAAGATTCTCGGCAAATGAACTATGGAAGCGAGTTCCAAAACAAGAGTTCATCAGTAAACCAAGGAGAGGATGAAGAGGTGGTTGATGGACACAGCAAAAATTCATCGCAAATTTCAAAGGATGGATTTCCACAGTTATGTGAACAAGGAGATAACATTTGTCAGATCAAATGATATAATGAGATATGCTCGAGGAAAACATACCCAATTAAACATCAGTTGAAAGGTGCACCCAAAATATGGGCTTATGTAGCATGACCGATGTTAGAATGGTGATTCGATAACCAATGGTCTAAGAATGAAATGTCGACCATTAACTTCAACGCAATAGGGTTACTAGAAGTTTTGAATTCACACCTCATAGTTCAATGGTTGGTAATCCTGTTAGAAACAACATGGGACCAAGATATGAACGGTGATGGCGAGAAGTATTACTGCATCAAGAATTTCCTAAGAGGTGGTGAAACTCTCACAACATTCTTGATATAGAAGACAGTAATACTACAAGGTAGATCATAACCTAAGCTAGATAGCAAGGAAATCAAGGTACAACACAAAACATGAACAAGTTTGTGTTGGGGGAAGGGAAGAATGTTGCCGATGATAACACAAATCATCGAGGCAAGGATGGTATTTCTCATCATGAATTCAATTGATATCCTGGAAGAACTCAGAATGTTGATGATAATCATGACAAATTTTGTCGAGAGGTTTCATGAAGATGTAATCGGTCAGCGATGACATCAAGTCAAAGGAATGATGAAGCGAAAGGTTATTGGAACCATGGGTATGACACAAACTTGAAATCAACTTTGTTGTTCAAGGAGAGTTGATATGACGAGGAAGATCGACGCATGATTTGCTCATCATCCAAAACTGTGCCCCGGGAAAATGAACCAGGTAGCACAGTTAAAATTTAGCACGATAAGGATATAGCCAATTAGGCTAGGAATGACTTCAAGGATTATTAAACTCATAAGCAACAGAAATTACTTAGAGTTATTGTATCGGAGCGCGGAATCGATTCACTTATGGATGTTCTCGGTTGACGACAACCCAGAACCCGTGGAGTCACTATGACAGGGAAGGTACTACTTCATCAGAAATTCATAAGATATATTCTCGAGATACCATGGGGGTAATACAAGAAGGGAGATCAAAATAGAGGTTGGGCAGGCGTATTGATCTACAGAAGGCAAGTACTCTAACACGTCTGAGAAATTGAATCAAGAAGAAAATATGGTCGGAACCATGGTTGCAAAAGACCAATTCCCATATATAAGATGAACTTATACGAAAGAGGGTTTAAGAAGTGCATCCATGGTAAGATCAGCATCGTGTCCATGGGCATGAACGCAAGGTTCAAGGTCGACTCCCACTTCTCCAATGCACAACTTCTCATTTACTGCTCTCGGTTAAGAATGTTTAGAGTTTGAAAGTTTAACTGGCGGAATACCAGAAGGTTATGACCCATGAAGACTTTTGGGTTCAGACAAATTAAGGAAGGTATGTGTTCAACCCATCGGGGCATCTTAGAAACATATACCACAACTCCAGGAGTAATTCATACAAGCTCGAAAGCATCACATGGTTAAGAAAGTAGAGGATACAATTTACCCAAGGCATTATGTACCCGAGGACGGCTCAGAAGATTATTGAATATGAAGGATGCTGTCAGATAAAATCCAACAAAGTATCTGACGGTCCCTAACAGTGTTAATGTGAGTACTGGCACAATCAAAGGCAGAAACAATGCAAAGCCACTGGATTATAGAAACAACTGACTAATTCAAAGTTCAGATGCAAAGGAATTATCATTTCCAAATCAAGGGATCAGCAGCCAACGGTCTGATTAAGAATGGATAAGTTGACTAGAATTAGGGGTACAATCGACGGCAATTTGATTGATCGATAACCAGCTCATGTTCAATATGACATCTGAGATGGAAGGATGAATTCTAGGATTCATCTGAGAATTGCAAGCAATCGCAACATATTGAATCAACGGACTCAAAATGATAATGACAAATGATGTCAACAAGATTACTAGATTTATGGGATTGCCGATAATGTAAGCAAGCAAGAATTGCAAGGGCAATAGGCTACTGAGGATTTTTGGAAAATCAAATGGTACTCCGAAGACTTTTGTGAAACACATGAATCAACTGGGGATGAGCGGACACTGGGTAAGCGCGAAAAATTATCTATAGGGGTATTCATGTGGCAAGGAACTGCAAGGCAGTAGGCACAAAGTATTCTCGGAACAATAAAGAGAATTCCGGGTATCTTGTAACAACAAGATCCACGGGGAATGAATGTAAGAATGGCAAGTGTGCATAGTTATCCATACGTGTTTATCAATGGTAGGGAATTCAAAAGCGATGCCACAAAGTCTTGAGAGAACATCAAAGACTATCTTCGGATTCTTTTGGTGCAATAGACGATCATCTATAATAAGGGGATCTCCGGGAGAAAGTTGTTACGAGAACCTAATGTTAGAGTTTAGCAAATTCATTTAACCCGAATAGAAGAGAAATCAGAGTCCCAGAGTAAAGATCGAGGAGTAAAAGATCCTAATACCACCCAGTGGCGACATGGGCCCGTAAGCCGCACAGCCATGTTAGTAAAAGTTTTGCAATATCTAGACTCGACTTCGTCCAAGGAGTGTGGTAGGGGGATTCCTACAGGCAGCCGGCTCTGATACCAACTTGTGACGCCCCCGATTCAATCGTAAACTAATCATACACGCAAACATGTACGATCAAGATCAGGGACTCACGGGAAGATACCACAACACAACTCTACAAATAAAATAAGTCATACAAGCATCATAATACAAGCCAGGGGCCTTGAGGGCTCGAATACAAGTGCTCGGTCATAGACGAGTCAGCGGAAGCAACAATATCTGAGTACAGACATAGGTTAAACAAGTTTGCCTTAAGAAGGCTAGCACAAACTGGGATATAGATCGAAAGAGGCGCAGGCCTCCTGCCTGGGATCCTCCTAAGCTACTCCTAGTCGTCGTCAGCGGCCTGCACATAGTAGTAGGCACCTCCAGTGTAGTAAGAGTCGTCGTCGACGGTGGCTTCTGGCTCCTGGGCTCCGGCATCTAATTGCGACAACCAGGTAGAAGGAAAAGGGGGGATAGAGGGAGAAAAGCAACCGTGAGTACTCATCCAAAGTACTCGCAAGCAAGGAGCTACACTACATATGCATGGGTATATCTGTAAAAAGGTAATATCGATGGACTGAACTGCAGAATGCCAGAATAAGAGGGGGATAGCTAGTCCTATCGAAGACTACGCTTCTGGCAGCATCCGTCTTGCAGCATGTAGAAGAGAGTAGATTGAAGTCCTCCAAGTAGCATCGCATAGCATAATCCTACCCGGTGATCCTCCCCTCGTCGCCCTGTGGAAAAGCGATCACCGGGTTGTCTGTGGAACTGATATGTCTCCGTCGTATCTACTTTTCCAAACACTTTTTCCCTTGTTTTGGACTCTAACTTGTATGATTTGAATGGAACTAACCTGGACTGACGTTGTTTTCAGCAGAATTGCCATGGTGTTGTTTTATATGCAGAAAATAAAAGTTCTCGGAATGACCTAAAACTCCACGGAACACCTTAGAAAAAATAAAGAAAAATCATCGCCAAAGATGAAGGCCAGGGGGCCCACACCCTGTCCACAAGGGTGGGGGCGCCCCCCTGGGCGCGCCCCCCTACCTCGTGGGCCCCCTGGTGGCCCTCTGACGCCCACTCCAACTCCATATATTGGCTTTCGAGGAGAAAAAATCAGAGAGAAGAAATCATCGCGTTTTACGATACGGAGCCGCCGCCAAGCCATAATCTCTCTCGGGAGGGATGATCTGGAGTCCCTTCGAGGCTCTGGAGAGGGGGATTCATCACCGTCATCATCATGAACCATCCTCCATCACCAATTTCATGATGCTCACCGCCGTGCGTGAGTAATTGCATCGTAGGCTTGCTGGATGGTGATGGGTTGGATGAGATTTATCATGTAATCGAGTTAGTTTTGTTAGGGTTTGATCCCTAGTATCCATTATGTTCTGAGATTGATGTTGCTATGACTTTGCTATGCTTAATGCTTGTCACTAGGGCCCGAGGGCCATGATTTCAGATCTGAACCTATTATGTTTTCATGAATATATGTGTGTTCTTGATCCTATCTTGCAAGTCTATAGTCATCTACTATGTGTTATGATCCGGCAACTCCGAAGTGACAATAATCAGGACCACTCCCAGTGATGGCCATAGTTTGGGGAGTTCATGTATTCACTATGTGCTAATGCTTTGTTCCAGTTCTCTATTAAAAGGAGGCCTTAATATCCCTTAGTTTCTAATAGGACCCCGCTGCCACGGGAGGGTAGGACAAAAGATGTCATGCAAGTTCTTTTCCATAAGCACGTATGACTATAAACGGAATATATGCCTACATTACATTGATGAACTGGAGCTAGTTCTGTGTCACCCTATGTTATGACTGTTACATGACGAACCGCATCCGGCATAATTATCCATCGCTAGTTCGGTTTCTACGAGTTTTCCATATAATGGTTCTCGCTTATTTACTTTCCCGTTGCTACTATTTCAATCACTACAAAATACCAAAAACATTACTTTTGCTATCTTTACTTTTGTTACCGTTACCACCATTATCATATTACTTTGCTACTAAACACTTTGCTGCAGATACTAAGTTTCCAGGTGTGGTTGAATTGACAACTCAGCTGCTAATACTTGAGAATATTCTTTGGCTCCCCTTGTGTCGAATCAATAAATTTGGGTTGAATACTCTACCCTCGAAAACTGTTGCGATCCCCTATACTTGTGGGTTATCAAGACCATTTTCCGGTGCCGTTGCTGGGAAGCATAGCTCTATTATTTGAGTCACTTGGGATTTCTATCTGTTGGACACAACGAAGAACTTGAAAGATGATCGAACTACTATTTTTCCCTCAACTACGAGGGGAGGTAAGGGACTGCCATCTAGCCTTGCACTAGATTCTCCTTCTGTTATGAGTAAGTTTGCGACACCTAAACCTACTACTGCTGTGAATTCTGATATGTCGCATGTTATTGATTATGCCACTTCTGCTATGCATTATACTTATGATGAAACTACTTCTATGCTTGATACTACTGTGCCCCTTGGTGAATTTCTTGATGAGCAAATTGCTAGGTCTAGAGAAAGAGAAATTATTGCACCTGAACACGATGATGTTAGTGATGATGAAAATATGCCTGCTATTCCTGAAGGTTATCTTTTTGATGCTGAATCTTCTGCAGCTATTCTTGCTTGCCAGGATAGACGTGAACTTAAGAGGTTGCTAGTTAAATGGAGTAAAGAATCTTTTAGAGATAGAATGAAACCCGACCCTACTTTTGCTACTTCACCTATCTGTGTTCCTGATCAGGATTATTATGATTTTTCTGTTGATCCAGATATAATTACTTTGGTTGAATCTAATCCTTTTTATGGCTATGAATCTGAAACTGTTGTGCCACATCTTACTAAGTTAAATGATATAGCTGCCCTGTTTACTAATAATGAGAGATTGTGCTACCTTTATTTACTCAAAATATTTCCGTTCTCATTAAAGGGTGATGCTAAGATATGGTATAATTCTCTTGATCCTATTTGTGTACAAAGTCCCCAGGATATGATTTATTACTTCTCTGCTAAATATTTTCCTGCTCATAAGAAACAAGTTGCCTTGAGGGAAATATACAATTTTGTGCAAATTGAAGAAGAGAGTCTCCCACAAGATTGGGGGAGGCTTGTCAAGTTACTTAATGCTTTGCCTGATCATCCACTTAAGAAACCTGAAATATTTGATATCTTGTATAATGGACTAACGGATGCTTCCAGAGATTTCCTGCATAGTTGTGTTGGTTCTCTTTTCAGGGAAAGAACACCGGATGACGCTGAAATTCTATTGAATAATATGTTGGCAAATGAAAATAATTGGGTACCTCCCGAGCCACCTCCTGAGCCAGTTCCTGAGCCAATTACTGAGCCTATTCCTAAACCAACTCCGAAGAAGAGAGGTGTTCTATTTCTCAGTCCCGAAGATACGCAAGAGGCCAAGAAATCTATGAAAGAAAAAGGTATTAAAGCTGAAGATGTTAAGAATTTACCTCCTATTGAAGAAATACATGGTCTTAATTTACCGCCTGTTAAAGAAGTATGTGATCTCAATTACTTATTTACTGAAGAACCTCCCGATATCCCGACACAGGTAGTAAAGGTAAATTTTCTCTATAGATATGATAAAGCTGAAGTCCCTCCTACTAAAATTGCTAGTCAGTGCTTGGATGAGTTTGATGACTTTATGTTTAAGCAAGATGACTTTAATGCTTATTTTGGTAGACAATTGAAACAGAATACCTTTATGATTAAACGCTTGGGTGATTATATGGCTGATATTAGAGGTGAACTTAAACTTGTTAGCAAACATGCTTCTATGGTTACCACTCAAGTAGAACAAGTACTTAAAGCTCAGAAAGAATCGCTTGATGAAATGAATAGTAAGAAAATTGATTATGCTGTCAGAGTGGCTACTAGAACTGGTAGAATGACTCAGGAACCTTTGTATCCTGAAGGCCACCCTAAGAGAATCGAGCAAGATTCTTAGAGAAATAATATTGATGTACCTAGTTCTTCTAAGAGGAAGAAAAAGAAAAATGATAGGACTTTGCAAACTTCTAGTGAACCTATTGCTGAACCACCTGAGAATCCAAATGATATCTCTATTTCCGATGCTGAAACACAATCAGGTGATGAACATGAACCTAGTGATAATGTTAATGATAATGTTCATGTTGATGCTCAACCTAGTAAAGATAATGATGTAGAAGTTGAACCTGTTGTTGAACTTGATAACCCACAATCAAAGAATCAACGTTATGATAAAGGAGACTTCGTTGCTAGGAAACATGGTAAAGAAGGGGAACCATGGGTTCAAAACCCATGCCTTTTCCTCCTAAACCATCCAAGAAAAAGGATGATGAGGATTTTGAGCGCTTTGCTGAAATGATTAGACACATCTTTTTCTGTATGCGATTAACTGATGTGCTCAAAACAAATCCTTATGCTCAGTATATGAAGGATATCATTACTAATAAAAGAAAAATGCCTGAAGATGAAATTTCCACCATGCTTGCTAATTATACTTTTATGGGTGGAATACCAAAGAAACTTGGAGATCGCGGAGTACCTACTATACCATGCTCCATTAAGAGAAATTATGTTAAAACTGCTTTATGTGATCTTGGAGCCAGTGTCAGTGTTATGCCTCTCTCTTTATATCGTAGACTTGATTTGAATAAGTTCGCACCTACTGAAATATCTTTGCAAATGACTGATAAATCAACTGCTATACCTGTCGGTATTTGTGAGGATGTGCCTGTTGTAGTTGCAAATGTTACTATTTTAATAGACTTTGTTATTCTTGATATTCCCGAGGATGATAGTATGTCTATTATTCTTGGAAGACCTTTCCTTAATACTGCATGGGCTGTTATTGATTGCACCAAAGGCAATGTCACTTTTCATGTTAATGGCAATGAGCACACGGTACACTTTCCGAGAAAACAACCTCAAGTTTATAGTATCAACTCTATTGGAAAAATTCCATTGATTATATTTGGAGGTTTTGAATTTCCTCTCCCTACTGTCAAGAAAAAGTATGATAATCTTATTGTTGGGGATTTTCATATCCCTATTGAGGTAACTTAGTGTTATTCGAAATTTCTCCGGTTCCGTGATTATTCGGAATGAGTTTGTTAACAAGACTTGATCAACCTGGTTAGTGGGTTCATTTTGATGATCACGAGATGGATGAAACTACAAGCACAACCTTATGTACCCTCTTTATATCTGTTACTTAGTAGAAATAAAGTAAAATAGTATTTTTCTGTCTGTCTCCTGACTTATCCGTGCAATATAAAAATATCCCGAAAATAAAAGTCCTCAGAATGCGATGCCAATTTAATATGATTTTTTCGGGAATATTTGAGGATTTACTGTTCAAAAATTACCACGGGGGGAGCTGCCACCTGGCCACGAGGGTGTAGGGCGCGCCCTACCCCCCTGGGCGCGCCCCCCTGCCTCGTGGGCCCATGGTGGCCCTCCTCCACTTATTCTTGCACCCATCTTCTTCCTCTGCTTCACACAAACATGAAAAACCAACTCAAGCATGAGTTCCAGCCCCCGTTACTGTGATTTTCGATCTCCTTGCTCAAAGCACCTCTTGCAAAACTGCTTGGGGAGATTGTTCCTTGGTATGTGACTCCTCCATTGGTCCAATTAGTTTTTCTTCTAGTGCTTTATTCATTGCAAATTTGTGCTGCATAGGTGGCCATGTTCTTGAGCTTGCATGTCAAATTTATATGGTTCCAAGTAGTTCCAATGCTTTATATAGGCTCTAGTCACTTGTGGGAGTTGTTACTATCAATTTTATTTAATTTGGTTCACTTTTCTTGGAAGTTACTAAAAATTTCAGAAATTTTTCAGAGGAAACAATATGCTTAGGAGGATGTTCCAAGGTGGTTCTTCAAGTAAGCAAGGGCCCAGACTTGCAATACGTGATGCTGACGAGGAACCACCAAGAGACGCTCCTGTGAGGCCTTATGAATGGCCATCGGAAAATTTTATGAATCAAGTGGGAATTAAAGAAGAATTTAGCACATATTTGAGTAACACCGGTCTTGAGGACTTTGAAGCTGACAAATGCCCCCAGTATCATGATCTCACAAGTTCATTTGTGAGGAGGTTTGAGTTTTCATCTTCGCGTAATTCTCCTTTAGTCATGTTTGACCTTTATGACAAATCTTATACCATGGACTCAGAGGATTTTACTTCTGCTTGCAAACTTCCATCTTGGGGTAATGTCAGGGAACCCCCTAAATCTGAATATAGAGACTTTCTTGCTAAAATAACTGTGGGGGAATCTAGAGATATAACACAAGCCACTATAGGGAGCGTCCACTTTCTTGCTATACATTATTTTGCTCTCTTCATAGGTAGATGTATTAATGCTAAGGATGAAGCATGTCACATGTGTGTCCCTGATCTCAGCATTCTCAGGAGTGCTGTGTTAGGAGACCAATCTTATCATATGGGAGCCATTGTAGCTTGCAGGTTGCATCAGAATACACATAGCGGAGATTTCTTTGGAGGAATTTATGCAACCCGTTTAGCTAATTTTCTTGAGATAGACATTCGTGAGGGCGATATGGAGTTACCCCCTTCTTATTTAGATTTTGATTCTATGGTTTCCCACCAGTTTGTTGAGAGGACTGAACCACCTATCCAGTATCGACTAATTTTTAATAGACGTCGTGTAGTCCATATTGCTCTTCCTGCCCCTGCTTTCTTTGATTCACAAGCAAAAAGAAGATATATTATTACTAGAGAGGAGGCAGATGAGTACGAAAGGAGAGCGGAGGCTGCTCGACTCCACGCTACAGCTCAGGCGGCAATAGCCGCTGCGTCACAGTATGACCCCAGCTTCACCTACGGATATCCGCCAGGCTGTCCCTGGCAATAGACCAACTTAGGCCAAAAAACTAAGCTTGGGGGAGTATGTATTTCCCACCGACATTACATTTATGTTCACACACACACTCATTGCTAGATGTCGGTGCTCATACTTTTTCACTGTAATATCCATGTTAGTGTAAATTTCTTTTTCCTTCTTTCTTCTTGTGTGTTTAATAAACCTTAAGAAAAACAAAAAAAATTAGTTAGTTTACTTTCCATGCTTGTAGTAGAATTAAAAAGAAAACCCAAAAATATTTCCCGTTCTTCTTTTACTTGTTGGGAGCTTTCTCGTGTAAATAGTGTTTATTTCTTTTCCTTTCTTTTGGGGGTTGAGAAGACCATATTGAAAATGCTTAGTGGCTCTTATATGCATGATTGTTTATTTAACTTAGAGCCGATATTACTTGTCTTCTCTCTTGAGTTGAATGCTTGCAGATTCCAGCTTAGTCCAATGCACGTGCACTCTTATTATTATACACACCGTTCGGTCATGCAAGTGAAAGGCAATAAATGATGATATATGATGGACTTATTGGGATGAGAAAAGCTGGTATGAACTCGACCTCTCTTGTTTTTGTAAATATGATGATTCATCGTTCCTGATTCAGCTATTGTGAAATAAACATATTTGCAATGACATTTAGAGATTATAGTTGCTTGTGCCATGCTTGATTAGCTATGAGTTATAATGGTTTACCTTGCGTGCCACATGCTATTAGAATGATTATGATGTGGTATGATGGGATGGTATCCTCCTTTAAATGCATTGAGTGACTCGACTTGGCACATGTTCACGCATGTAGTTGAATCAAATCAACATAGCCTTCATGATATTTATGTTCATGGTGGATTATATCCTACTCATGCTTGTATTCGGTGTAAATTAATTGTAATGCATGTTTACGACTGTTGTCGCTCTCTCAGTTGGTCGCTTCCCAGTCTTTTGCTAGCCTTCACCTGTACTAAGCGGGAATTCTGCTTCTGCATCCAAACTCCTTAAACCCCAAAGTTATTCCATATGAGTCCACTATACCTTCCTATATGCGGTATTTACCTGCCGTTCCAAGTAAATTTGTATGTGCCAAACTCTAAACCTTCAAATAAACATTCTGTTTTGCATGCTCGAATAGCTCATATGTCAACTAGAGCTGCCCTTATCTTCCCTGTTAGGCGGGTTATTCTCAAGAGGAGTGGACTCCGCTCCTCATTCACGAGAAAATGGCTGGTATCCGGGATGCCCAGTCTCATGCTTAATGCAAACTAAATCAAAATAACTGCAAACAAAACTCCCCTTGGGACCCGTTGAATGTTGGAGGCACTCGTTGTTTCGAGCAAGCCATGGATTGATGCTTGTGGAGGAGGGGGAGTATAAACTTTACCATTCTATTTGGGAACCGCCTATAATTTGATTAGCATGGAAGATATCATCGTCTTTTAGTCATTATGTTGACAATGAAAGTATGCCGCTCAAAATATAATTTATCTCTATTTCAAAACTGAGCTCTGGCACCTCTACAAATCCCTGCTTCCCTTTGCGAAGGGCCTATCTATTTACTTTTATGTTGAGTCATCACCCTTCTTATTAAAAAGCACCTGCTGGAGAGCACACTGTCGTTCGCATTCATTATTATTGGTTTATATTGGGTATGACTTGACTGGATCTCTTTTACCATGAATTACAATGTTTAGTCAGTCCTTGATCTTTAAAGGTGCTCTGCATTTATGTTTTGCGGTCTTAGAAAGGGCTACCGAGATACCATTTTGTTATATCATGTTATGATTATTTTGAGGAAGTGTTGTCATCTGAGTTTTATTATTATAGCTCGCTAGCTGATTAAGCTATTGATATGAGTAATTATGAGACCTACATGTTATTTTGAGTATGGTTAGTTCATAATAATTGCTGAAACTTGAATGCTGGCTTTTCATGTTTACAACAACAAGAGCAAACAGAGTTTGTAAAAGTTTTTCTTTTTTCTCTTTCAGTTTGTCAACTGAATTGCTTGAGGACAAGCAAGGGTTTAAGCTTGGGGGAGTTGATACGTCTCCGTCGTATCTACTTTTCCAAACTCGTTTGCCCTTGTTTTGGACTCTAACTTGTATGATTTGAATGGAACTAACCCGGACTAACGCTGTTTTCAGCAGAATTTCCATGGTGTTGTTTTATGTGCAGAAAATAAAAGTTCTCAGAATGACCTGAAACTCCATGGAACACCTTAGAAAAAATAAAGAAAAATCGTCGCCAAAGATGAAGGCCAGGGGGCCCACACCCTGTCCATGAGGGTGGGGGCGCCCCCCCTGGGCGCGCCCCCTACCTCGTGGGCCCCCTGGTGGCCCTCCGACGCGAACTCCAACTCCATATATTGGCTTTCGAGGAGAAATAAATCAGAGAGAAGAAATCATCGTGTTTTACGATACGAAGCCGCTACCAAGCCCTAATATCTCTCGGGAGGGCTGATTTGGAGTCCGATCGGGGCTCCGGAGAGGGGGATTCGTCGCCGTCATCATCATCAACCATCCTCCATCACCAATTCCATGATGCTCACCGCCGTGCATGAGTAATTGCATCGTAGGCTTGCTGGACGGTGATGGGTTGGATGAGATTTATCATGTAATCGAGTTAGTTTTGTTAGGGTTTGATCCCTAGTTTCCATTATGTTATGAGATTAACGTTGCTATGACTTTGCTATGCTTAATGCTTGTCACTAGGGCCCGAGTGCCATGATTTCAGATCTGAACCTATTATGTTTTCATGAATATATGTGTGTTCTTGATCCTATCTTGCAAGTCTATAGTCACCTACTATGTGTTATGATCCGACAACCCCGAAGTGACATTAATCGGGACCACTCCCGGTGATGACCATAGTTTGAGGAGTTCATGTATTCACTATGTGCTAATGCTTTGTTCCGGTTCTCTATTAAAAGGAGGCCTTAATATCCCTTAGTTTCCAATAGGACCCCGCTAGCACGGGAGGGTAGGACAAAAGATGTCATGCAAGTTCTTTTCCATAAGCACGTATGACTATAAACGGAATACATGCCTACATTACATTGATGAACTGGAGCTAGTTCTGTGTCACCCTATGTTATGACTGTTACATGACGAACCGCATCCGGCATAATTATCCATCGCTAGTTCGGTGCCTACGAGTTTTCCATATACTGGTTCTCGCTCATTTACTTTCCCATTGCTACTGTTACAATCACTACAAAATACCAAAAACATTACTTTTGCTGTCTTTACTTTTGTTACCGTTACCACCATTATCATATTACTTTGCTACTAAACACTTTGCTGCAGATACTAAGTTTCCAGGTGTGGTTGAATTGACAACTCAGTTGCTAATACTTGAGAATATTCTTTGGCTCCCCTTGTGTCGAATCAATAAATTTGGGTTGAATACTCTACCCTCGAAAACTGTTGTGATCCCCTATACTTGTGGGTTATCAGGAACTTGTCTGGGTGTGTTTTATTAAGTATCCGGTTCTAGTTGTCATAAGGTCAAGGTACAACTCCGGGTCGTCCTTTTACCAAGGGACACGGCTATTCGAATAGATAAACTTCCCTGCAAGGGTGCACCACATAACCCAACACACTCGATCCCATTTGGCCGGACACACTTTCCTGGGTCATGCCCGGCCTCGGAAGATCAACACGTCGCAGCCCCACCTAGGCACAACAGAGAGGTCAGCACGCCGGTATAACTCTTATGGCGTAGGGTACTGGGCCCATCGCCCATTGCACACCTCCACGTTGCGTACGCGGCCGGAAGCAGACCTAGCCCCCTTAATACAAGAGCAGGCTTACGGTCCAATCCGGCGCGTGCCGCTCAGTCGCTGACGTCACGAAGGCTACGGCTGATACCACGACGTCGAGTGCCCATATCTTTCCCGCGTAGTTGGTTAGTGCGTATAGGCCAGTGGCCAGACTCAGATCAAATACCAAGATCTCGTTAAGCGTGTTTTTATGAAGTAACCGCGGACGCCGACCAGGGCTAGGCCCACCTCTCGCCTAGGTGGTCTCAACCTACCCTATCGCTCCGCCACAAAGTAACAGTCGGGGGCCGTCCGGAACCCAGGCCCACCTCTACCGGGATGGAGCCACCTGTCATTCCAGCCCCCACATCGGAATCACTTGCGGGTACTCACTAAGTCGACCCGACTTTAGTCACCACCTGTATAGTATATGTATATAGCATATACCCGCGATCACCTCCCGAGTGATCACGGCCCGATAGTATAGCATGGTAGATTGACAAGAATGTAGGGCCACTAATGGTAAACTAGCATCCTATACTAAGCATTTAGGATTGCAGGTAAGGTATCAACAGATGTAGCAACAATGACAGGCTATGCAACAGAATAGGATTAACCGAAATAGTAACATGCTACACTACTCTAATGCAAGCAGTAGAGTGAAGAATAGGCGATATCTGGTGATCAAGGGGGGGCTTGCCTGGTTGCTCTGGCAAGAAGGAGGGGTCGTCAACTCCGTAGTCGAACTGGGCAGCAGCGGCGTTGGTCTCGTAGTCTACCGAAGAGAAGAGCGGGAAGAAACAATGAATACAATGCAAACAGATGCATATTGATGCACGACATAACAAGTAGCGGTGCCAAGTGTGCCTTAACGTGGTAGGAGGTGATACAGGCGAAGGGGGAAAACATCCGGGAAAGTATTCCCGGTGTTTCGCGTTTTCGGACAGATGAACCGGAGGAGGAAAGTTGCGAGTTCGATAGGTTAGGGATGTGTGGCAGACGAACGGGCCACGTATCCGCATTCGTCTCGTTGTTCTGAGCAACTTTCATGTACAAAGTATTTTCATCTGAGTTACGGTTTATTTTATATTAATTTTCAAAGTTTTAAATGATTTTCTAAAATGTATTAAATGTAAATGGTTAAATGACAGAAATACTCTGGTTACACGGGGCTGTGCTAGTGAGGGTCTATGACAATGGGGCCAGGGGGGTACATTCAGCAGTGTTGACTCGGTCAACATTTGACTAGTCAGAGTGTGAATAGTAAAGGTGGGTCAAAGTATGACTGTTTAGTTAACTAACAGTAGTTAACTAGGTTGATAAGTTAATTAGGTTAATTAAACATAATTAATTAAGTTAATTAATCTAGTTAATTAATTAATTAATATTGTTATTTATTATTAATTTTTTTAACTAACTAATTTTAATTAAATTTATTTTAATATACGTTCTGGGGCGTGGCCCCCCATGTCATGGGCCCAGAGGCCAAACAGGCACGGGCAAACGGGTACTAGCTCACGAGCACAGCGGGGCGAGGCTGGCGGGGCTTGCCCGAGCAGGTGCATGCTCGGGGGCGCGCGCGGCGACGGAGCAGGGGGAGGCCGGTGGCCTGGGGCCGGCGATGAGGGGCTGGGCGCGGCCAGGGGCGGCGATGCGCGCCGCGGGCGGGCGTGGAGGCCAGGGAGCGTTGGGCAGGGT
>NC_041391.1:310487732-310538813 GCF_002162155.2 Triticum dicoccoides
GGGGGAGGGGCGAAGGGGAGGGCGTCGTGGGTCCGTTCCCCCGATCCAGATCTAGATCGGGGAGGGGGAGAGAGCGACGTGGGGAGTGGGGGGTGTGCGGTCGGGAGTTAGGGTTTTCTGGGGTGGGGGATAAGGGAGGCCGGTTGGGCCAGGGGGGAGCTGGGGGAAGCTGGGCCGGCCTGGCTGGGACATGGCCCAGTTGGGCCGGGGGTTTTCCTTTCTTTTAATTTGCTTTCTGCTTTATTCTTTTTTTACTTATATTATTTCCTTCTGTTTTAGCTTAGTTTCCTTTTATTCTTGTCTTAGTAAAATACCAAAATGGCACCTAATTTGATGTTATCAAATATGCCACTGCCACATCAAGTAGCTACCTAATCTAAAATAGTTTTGTAATTATTTATTATTTAAATGTATTTAAATAATAGTTTTGCTACTGTTCTATTCATCTTATAGGATTTAAACATTTTATAAAAGTATGGTTTCTCCACCATAATTACCTATGCATTATTTGGTTCACTCCGAACATTTTAGTTTTATTATTTGAAAACTTTTATTGTTTGCTTAATTTTGAATTTGAATTCGAACCAGTTTTGAACTAACGCGAGATTAGTAACAGTAATCGAGTGACGTGGCGTCATTAGCAGAGGTTCACTGTAGCTTAAATACCCGGGCATCACACCACCGGTGGGGGCGCGGCCAGAGTGCTGCCCCGTCCTCCTCTCCCTCGAGCACCGCGACGACCACGGCCTCGCCCCCTCCCTCCACCCCTCACGGTAGGTTATGGAGCCACGGGATCCAGAGGAGGGGGAATGCATGTCGAGTAGAAGCCCTCATTGCCGCCGCCGGAATACCACCACGCCCTCGTCCTCTCACCATGGCGAGTGAAGAAATACTACCGGGGAAGAAGAAGAAGCAAGTGCATATGGAAATGCACCACTTATACCCCCTTCTATAGAAGGATGAGGCAGGGGGCTGGCCTCTCGTTCAGAGGGCGGCCGCCCCACTCATCCAATATAGCTTCCCCGCCTATCCAGAGGCACATGGGGTCAGGACCGACCCGCTGCCCGAACCAGCGACGCCTGATTTCCCGCCATGGAACTCACACCCTTGCTCTCCGCATCCACCACCTACCCCTCCTAATGCATGGAGTACACGTGGCGGAAGCGCCTGAAGCATGGAGGCAAATGGGATGGCAGTTTTCACCCCGTGACATGGGACGCACGCACCATGCGGGCCGCCATATGAGGTTTTCCATAACGTTGCGCACGACGCGCGGGAAAACCGGAAACTGGCCAGGACTCAAGATTACTGAAGAAGCAAAGAAGACCCCAAGGGGACAGCCTCTTCGGTGACCCGGACTGTGCACTTATTCGGGCCTAACCCGATGATGCTTGGCAGCGTGATCAGGGCAGGCCCGGGGGCTTCTGTCAGTGCAACAGACTCTGGGTATGTTGCCCTTACTATGCACAGGCACGGGAACAAGATTATGGCATCAGGCCATGCCAAGAGAACAAGAGACAAAGATCTTTGAAGGACCAACATGCAGAACAAGAGGACCAAGATCAAGCCAGAGAAGCAAGATACCACTAGGAGAAAAGCCTCGCTTGCCGGGAAAACGGGCTTGGCAAGGGAGGAGCCACCCCCGGAAGAGGGTGTCCAAGACGTCGCGGCAGGGCCTGCTGGGACTCACGAAGGCAAGAAACACCTTCAACCACTCCCCCACGACCCATGTTCTCAATCAGTGCGGTGTCAGGCCGCAAAGTGATTTAGTGGCAGCCATTCGCCACATGGCAGCCTCTTTCTACATCAAAGCCTACAGATGACACCCGTCCTGCAACATGTCAAACTAGCAGGCACAGAGCTAGTAGAATAAGCTCGACAAGGCTTGTCAGGAGGACAACGATGTGACGTTGAGTGGCACATTTAATGTGCTCTGTCAGCCTGCAGAGTTAGGTATGATAGCACAGTTTCCTATCTTATCAGCGCATAATGACTGATTTGCCATTGTGGTGACCCCTTAACCTATAAACGGAGGCCCATGGCAATCGTAGAAAGGGTTCGCGAGGTTGGATAGTTGGACCCCCACGCATTCATACGCGCGTAGCCACTGCCGCCCTTACCGGGCAAGTGTACTACGCTCCACCACCATTATTCCAGCATCAATCGACCAAAGCAGAGTAGGGCTTTACGCCTCGCGGCGGCCCGAACTTGGGTAAAATTGCTCGTGTGGTCCCTGCCGTGCTGCCCCACACTCCTCTGCTCTTTGTGCAACACAACATCCCCCCTACCGAACCTACAAGGGGCCCTTGGTCCCATATGTGGTCGTGGTTTCCCGCGACACTAGGGGTCATCGGGATGTAACTAGGAGGGTGCTGGTGGGCGGGGTCTGCCCTACCACGCCGAAGCTTGGTTAGAGAGAATGGCGGGTACCACAGATCAGGACATGCTGCCTCGACACCGTCGAATGGAGCAACGATGCACGTCCTCCCTTTTCGCCGGTGGACGGGATCAGGCCGGATCAGTGACCAGTGATGAGGGAGAGAGAGACAGAGGCCACGGCCATCTTTTTTATATTATGTACATGCCATTGAGCAATATAATTATATTTAAAAATAACGCGCCAATACATCAAGTAGAACTTGGTTTCGTGCATGCGTTGTACACGACCTCCGAAAGTAAACAACCGCTACACGCTCTCAAATTAGCATGTGGGCTGCCATTTCATATAGAAATGAGCTCCACCGTGTACCCGCGTGGGTGTGGCTAGGAACAAGGCATGAGTACGTTCATAACCCACAAGTATAGGAGATCAATTTTAGCCTTTCTCGATAAATAAGGGTGTCGAACCCAACGAGGAGCTAAAGGTAAAAGAAATATTCCCTCAAGTTCTATCCACCATCGATACAACTCTACGCACACTTAATGTTCGCTTTACCTAGAAAAGGTATGAAACTGGAAGTACTTTATAGATGTGATAGGATAGGTTTGCAAGATAATAAAGAGCACATAAATAAAAGTTAGGGGCTGTTTTGATAAAGAAACAATTAAGTTAGTTTTAGTAGAGAGCTTTTTGTCACAAGAAAGTTATTTGTCTCGAGGCAATCGATAACTAGACTGGTAATCATTATTGCAATTTTATATGAGGGAGAGGCATAAGCTAACATACTTTCTCTACTTGGATCATATGCACTTATGATTGGAACTCTAGCAAGCATCAGCAAGTACTAAAGATCATTAAGGTAAAACCCAACCATAACATTAACGTATCAAGTCCTCTTTACTCGGTCCGTGCTTCTGTGACTCACGCCACCCACCATGTGCGAATCATGAACATGCAAACCCTACAGCGGAGATCCCTCACGCTTGCGCGACACAGAGAGCACCATAGCACAACACCAATAATAAAACATACAACTCAAACCAATCACGATCTTCAATGAATCCATAGGACAAAATGGATCTATCAAACATCATAGGATAGCCATATCATTGGATAATAATATGTAGAGGGAGAACCATTATTAAGTAGAGATTATAGCAGGGAGAAGAGGTGTTACACCGCTGCATAGAGGGGGGGTTGGTGATGACTGCGACAAAGTTGTTGGTGTAGATCACTATCACGATGATGGCCCCGACGGTGTTCCGGTGCCACCGGGAGAGAGAGGGGGAGAGAGCCCCTCTCCTTCTTCTTCTTCCTTGACCTTCCCCCTAGATGGGAGGAGGGTTTCCCCTCTAGTCCATGGCCTCCATGGTGGCAGAGGGGTGAGAGCCCCTCCGATATTGGATCTCTCTCTCTCTCTCTCTCTCTCTCTCTCTCTCTCTCTCTTCTATTTCGCGTTCCTATTTTCTGGCCTTTCACCGTTTCTTAAATTCCTGGAGATCTGTAACTCCGATTAGGCTGAAATTTTAAAACAGTTTTCTTCCAAATATTATCTTTCTTGCGGCGAAAGAAGGGCACCAACCGCCTTACAGGGTGCCCACAAGCCCTCTAGGCGCACCTATGGTAGGGGGCGCGCCCTTCAAGCTTGTGCCCCCCTCGGGCATCGTCTCGCGTTGATTCTTTTCCCCAAAAATCACATATATTTGAAAATATATCTCCATAAATTTTTATGGCGTTTGGATGTTGTTTGGTATGGATATTCTGCGAAAGAAAAAACATGCAACAAACAGGAATTGGCATTGGGCATTGGATCAATATGTCAGTACCAAAAATAATATAAAATGTTGTCAAAAGTATATGAAAGTTGTAGAATATTGGCATGAAACAATCAAAAATTATAGATATAACGCAGACGTATCAGCACCCCCAAGCTCAATTCCTACTCGTCCTCGTCTAGGTATATGATAAAAAGATAATTTTTGATGTGGAATACTACCTAGCATAATCATTATCATATAATCTAATAATGGCATGAATATTAAGACATGAGTGATTCAAAGCAATAGTTTGTTGTTTTACATAAAGACATTAATACTCAGGCATCCAATAAACAATCACGTCTTTCAAAATATCAATGCTAAAGAACATTATACCTACCAAATCATATAGCCTTGTCATGCTCCATCTTCTTAACACTAAGTATTTATCATGCACAACCCCGATGACAAGCTGAGCAATTTGTTCATATTTATTAACGCGCTTCATCTTTTTCAACTTCACTCAATACATGAGCGTGAGCCATGGATATAGCACATGGAACAGAATGTGGTGGTAGGAATCAATAGGAGAAGGAAGAAAGTCTCGCATTAACTAGGCAGATCAATGGGGTATGGAGATGCCCATCAGTCGATATCAATGCAAGGAGTAGGGATTGCCATGCAACAGATGCACTAAGAGCTATAAGTGTATGAAAGATCAAACTGAAAACTAAGTGGGTGTGCATCTAACTTGCTTGCTCATGAAGACCTCGGGCGTTGGGAAGCCCATCATCGGAATATACAAGCCAGGTTCTATAATGAAAAATTCCCACTAGTATATGAAAGTGACAACATAGGAGACTCTTTATATGAAAAACATGGTGCTACTCTGAAGCACAAGTGTGGTAAAGGATAGTAGCATTGCCCCTTCTCTCTTTTTTCCTCTCTTTTTTTTGTTTCGGGTTCTTTGGCCTCTCTCTTTCTTATTTTTGGCTCTTTGGCCTCATTTTATATTATTTTTTAAGTCTGGAGTCTCATCCCAACTTGTGAGGGAATCATAGTCTCCATCATCCTTTCCTCACATGGGACAATGCTCTAATAATGATGATCATCACACTTTTATTTACTTACAACTCGATAAAACTAATACATGATGACTATATATGGATGCCTATGGTAGTGTATCAGTATGTGCAATGATCTAGCATAACATAGATATAAAAAAATGGACAAGCCATGAAAATATCATGCTAGATATCTTACGATCATGCAAAGCAATATGACAATGAACGCTCAAGTCATGTATATGATGATGATGGAAGCTACATGGCAATATATCTTGGAATGGCTATGGAAATGCCATGATAGGTAGGTATGGTAGCTATTTTCAGGAAGATATAAGTAGGCTTATGTGTGATAGAGCGTATCATATGACGGGTTTTGGATGCACCGGTGAAGTTTGCACCAACTCTTGAGGTTAGAAAGGGCAATGCACGGTACTGAAGAGGCTAGCAAATTGCGGAGAGTTGAGAGTGTGTATAATCCATTGACTCACATTAGTCATAAAGAACTCACATACTTATTGAGAAAGTTTATTAGCCCTCAAAGCAAAGTACTACTACGCATGCCCCTAGGGGTAGATTGGTAGGAAAAGACCATCGCTCGTCCCCGACCGCCACTCATAAGGAAGACAATCAATAATAAATCATGCTCCAATTTCATCGCATAATGAGAGTCTATACGTGCATGCTTAGGGAATCACAAACCTTAACACCAATTTTCTTACTAAATAACAATCATTCACTAGTAGCTCCCACATATTACCATCTCTATATCGCAAAACTATTGCAAGGAATCAAACATATCATATCCAGTGATCTATAAGTTTTATGTAGGATTTTATGACTAACCATGTGAATGACCAATTCCTGTTAACTCTCTAAATAGATATAAGTGAAGCAAGAGAGTTTAATTCTTTCTACAATGATTTGCCCTTGCCCTAACAAATATAAGTGAAGCAAAAGAGCATTCTACAAATGGCGGTTTCCTATGCATAGAGAAACTGGCAATCCAAACTTGAAATGATATAAGTGAAGCACATGAATCATTCTATAAAGTCATACTCAAAAGATATAAGTGAAGTGCAAAGACAATTCTATAAATCAACCAAGTACTATCTCATACCAGCATGGTGCATAAAATAAAAAGGAAAAGTAAACACAAAAGACACTCCAACAATTTGCGCATATCATGTGAAGAATAAAAATATAGCTCCAAGTAAAATTATCGATGGTCGTTAGAAGAAAGAGGGGATGCCTTCCGGGGCATCCCCAAGCTTAGTTGGTTGGGAGTCCTTGGATACGGCCTTGGGTTGCCTCGGGCATCACCAAGATTAGGCTCTTTCCACCCCTTGTTTCATCATCCATCGTGATCCCACCCAAAACTTGAAAACTCAATCACACAAAACTTAACAAAACCCTCATGAGATCCGTTAGTATAATAAAGCAAATCATTATTTTAAGTATTGTTGCAAACACATTCATATTTTATTTTTGCATTATAACTATTGTACTCTTACTTCACCATGACTTATATCACCGATACAATCCATACATTCATCAAAACAAGCGAAACAATGCGTCAAAAATAGAATCTATCAAAAACAGAATATTCCGTAGCAGTATGAACATTGACCATACTTTTGTAACTCCAAAATTTCTAAAACATTAGGACACAATAAAAAAAATCATAGCAATACTGTGTAAAATTTCAGAAACTTTTGAGTTCCAATAAAAATGTAAATTCACGCACTACAGCCAAAGTTTCTGTTTTTGCACTGCATAAACCAAACAAGCAATCTAATCATCCTAAAGGCAAATCTTGGCACATTATTTTTATAATACAATGGATTTTTACAAGGGGATAATTATTTTCGTTGAAAAGTTTCTATAATTAGATTTGCAAAGTTTCCATGGGCATGAACAAAGTTCAAGGAGCTCCTCCACTTCAACGGTGATCGTCTTTCTTACTTTCACTTTTCTTTTTGAAAAGTTTTAGGTTGCCCTCTATATTTTTTTAAAACTTCATAAAAGCGCTCAATAGAAGAAAATGACACTCTAAACTTCCGGGTTGTCTCCCTGGCAGCGCTTTCTTTAAAGCCATTAAGCTAGTCATAAAGTGCTCAAGTAATTGATCGACCCAGATCCCAAGGTATATCAAAGCCAGTTTGAATTAACAATAATTTGTAATTTAGTACTGAGCACAAAGCAACATATATCATGCAACAACAAAGTCTGATTCTCTTTCTATGCATCGGCATGTCATAAAAGAACAATTCATGCACATCAAGTAAAGGCCAATACATGGCATAAGTAATTTCTTGCAATTTATTGTAGTGGAAACATAGAGAGGCGGACATGTAGTTCCTCTCTCATAATAATTGCAAGTAGGAGCAGCAAGCACATGCATATAATATTCATCAAAATCATCACGTGTAGTATTAAAACGCAACCCATCAATACAATCCTTAATAAGCGCAAACTTCTCCGATATAGTGTAGTTTGAAGAATGGAGAAAGATAATAGGACTATCATGCGTGGGTGCAACAGCAACAATCTCATTCTTAACATAAGGAACTATAGCAAGTTTATCTCCAAGAGCATAATTCAAATTGTCATCTTGGCCACAAGAATAGCAAGCATAAATTTCATCAGAAAGGAATATTTTAAATGAATCCAAGGGATCATAGCTATTATCATAGCATTCATCCTTCGATAAGCACGAAGGGAGATTGAACAATGTATGAGCTGAAAGAGTTACTCTCATTAGAAGGTGGGCACATGTAGCTAATCCACTCTTCCTCCTTTTGTTCCTAGCTCTCCTCGTCATATTTTTCATCTAATGAGCTCACAGTGTCATCAATTTATTCTTCCATAGATTCCTGCAAAATATTAGTCTCTTTTTGGACAGCGGAGAATTTCTCAGTAAACTCATTAATATCGACATTATATTCATAATTCTCATAGCAATATTGAAGTACAACATAATTTTCAGGTCTGTAAATAGCATCATCATAATTTTCACACTTTTCAAACAAAGATTAAATTTCATAAGCACCCTTAATAGCAACAAATTCTTCTATTTGTTCCACATCATTGTAATCATATATACCTTTAGCATAAGAACCCAAGGTTTCATCATCATTAAATTCACATGAAAAGGGAAGGTGTGGAGCCTTCATCCTAGAGCAACAAGTATAATCATATCTCAAGCATAAATCCAAGCATACCATTGCAACATTTCAATTTGATCCCATAAGAGTTTCCATTTTTGTGTCAAGCAATAATCAATAAAGTATTCATGTTGATCCAACGTGTCTCCCATTATCAACTTAAACGGGGTTTTCTTAGGATTATCAAAGTAGTGTTTAATATTTTCACATAACGAGCATCAAAGGTTTTAGGAGGTTCCCCATCTCCATTAGTAGCAAGTACACCTATTTTTTTGGTTTTTCGCGTTCCATATCCATAACTAAAGATAGAGAACAACTTAGAATAGAAAATAAAAATTAATAAGTGATAAACCAAACAAGCACACACGAGAATATTCACCCCACGCTATTGCTCCCCGGCAACTGTGCCAGAAAAAGGTCTTGATAAACCACTAGTATATGGGATCAATTTTCGCCTTTCTCTATAAGTAAGAGTGTCGAACCCAAGAGGAGCTAAAGGTATAACAAATATTCCCTCAAGTTCTATGGACCACCGATACAACTCTACGCACACTTAACGTTTGCTTTACCTGGAACAAGTATGAAACTAGAAGTACTTTGTAGGTGTGATAGGATAGGTTTGCAAGATAATAAAGAGCACATAAATAAAAGTTAGGGATGTCTTGACAAAGAAACAATTAAGTTACTTTTAGTAGAGAGCTTTTTGTCACAAGAAAGTTATTTGTCCCTAGGCAATCGATAACTAGACTGGTAATCATTATTGCAATTTTATATGAGGGAGAGGCATAACCTAACATACTTTTTGTACTTGGATCATATGCACTTATGATTGGAACTCTAGCAAGCATCTTCAACTACTAAACATCATTAAGGTAAAACCCAACCATAACATTAAAGTATCAAGTCATCTTTACTCCCATACGCAAACAACCTACTTACTCGGGTTCGTGCTTCTGTCACTCACGCCACCCACCATGAGCGAATCATGAACATATTGCAAACCCTACAGCAAGGGTCCCTCACGCTTGCGCTACACAGAGAGCACCATAGGACAGCACCAATAATAAAACATACCATTCAAACCAATCATGACAATCAATCAACCCATAGAACAAAATAGATCTACTCAAACATCATAGGATAGCCGCATATCATTGGATAATAATACGTAGTGTTGAGCACCATGTTTAAGTAGAGATTACAATAGGTAGAAGAGGTGTTACACTGCTGTATAGAGGGGGAGAGTATTGGTGATGACGGCAACAAAGTTGTTGGTGTAGATCGTCGTCATGACGATGGCCCTGGTGGTGTTCTGGCGCCATCGAGGGAGAGGGGGAGAGAGCTTCCTTCCCCTTCTTATTCTTCTTCCTTGACCTGCCCCCTAGATGGGAGGAGGGTTTCCCCTCTGGTCCATTTCCTCCATGGCGGCGGAGGGGCGAGAGCCCCTCCGAGATTGGATCTCTCTCTATACTTCTCTTCTGTTCGCATTCCTGTTTTCTGGCCCTTCACTGTTTCCTAAATTCCTGGAGATCCCTTATTCCGATTGGGCTGAAATTTTAACACTATTTTCTTCCTGATATTATTGTTGTTGCAGCAATAGAAGGGCACCAACTGCCTTACGGGGGACGCGCAAGCCCTCTAAGCGCGCCTAGGGTAGAGGGTGCGCCTTTCGAGCTTATGGCCCCTCGGACATCGTATCGCGTTGATTCTTTTTCCCAAAATAACGTATATGGCCTCGTAAATGTTTATCGTGTTTGGACTTCGTATGGTATGGATATTTGGCGAAAAAGAAAACATGCAACAAATAGGTACTAGCACTGGGCACTCGATCAATATGTCAGTCCCAAAAATAGTATAGAATGTTGTTAAAAGTATATGAAAGTTGTAGAATATTGGCATGAAACAATCAAAAATTATAGATATGATGGAGACATATCATACGTGCACCTATTATCTTTGTGTATGTACACCACCTACGTGGGTGTGTGTGTGAGAGATACAAACCTAGAGCAAGATGGTGTGTGGGTTCGTGAGTGTTTTTTTGGGGTGCATGAGAGATAGTCTGGGAACATGTGTCGATGATATCTCAAACAAAAATGTAACATATGCAATGTGTGTGAAACATGGGCCTGGCTATATCATATATAGAAGGGGCGATCCATGGAAAGAGAGTGGAGGGATCATCGGTGTGAGATATCCATAGAATCGAAGAGAGGGATGAAGTGTGTGTGTCCGCGATTGATAAAGAGTGCCATCGAATTTTTGTGTGCCCACGTCAAACATATAGGGCAGTCGGCATGCTGGAATGTGAGAGGGAGAGGTGCAGTTTGTCTCTGTGGCATGGATACCTACTTATAGCGTTCGACTATCATTGTGGGGGGGGGGGCAGAGACCTAACTATAGAGATAGAACGACTGGTATATATGTGGGGAGAAGGAGAGAGACCTAGCTATGTATTGAGGGATATCGATCGGCATCCATGCATATGTGTAGGAGAGGAATAAGGTTGGGAGAGAATTAGATCTAGAGTGTTGGAGGGTTGGTGGTGGAGTTGCTTCTCACAAATGGTGGGAGAGGCCTGCTAGACAAACGGAGGGTACGACTTCAACATCAATAATAGAGGGGAGGCATGCATGGATGATGAGGCAGGACGATATGGTTGTGGTAAGCAGACTCAACTACATAGGAAGATCAATCGTTATGTGATGGAGGAAGGGGGAGACATAACTTACGAGGTACGTCGATCGGTGCATGGGGAAAAGGAGTTATAGTCGACCTAGCTATATGTAGGGAGATCGATCGGTATACATGCATGAATGTGTTAGAAGTAAATCTGGCCCAGAGGGAATGGATAGAGAGAGTGAGGGATGCGGCTAGGAGGTGGTGCGAGAGGCCTACTATATCGAGGGGAAGTAGTGTGCGAGTATGAGATCGATAAAAGAGGGGAGGGAGTGTGCACGTGTGTGGAACCGTATTAGACACAGGGGGGCATGGACGGTGAGAAAAGAAGAGGGAAAGCTTGGGTTTATGGTAGGTACACCTGGTAGAGAGGTATCTCGATAGGTGTGTGCCAGAAAGAAGGAGCTGGGGGGCCTACACACATAGTGGGTGAATGACCTAAAGAGAAATAACGAATGTGTGCGATGGAGCTAGAAAATGTTGAGGGAGGTGCGCGTGTGCATGCACGAGAGAAAGTTAGCAATAGCTACAAAGAGAAGAAGATTGTGTGGGTATAAAAGATGAACAGAGATCATAATTCATTATAAAAGTGGATTCGTATATTTGAACAAGAGTTCATAGTTTTTAAACCAACGCATGCATGAATATAATGTTGATACTCATGTCATGGTTATGAACATGTTATACTACATATAATATATATAACATTTATTTGAATTTGTGATAATGTGTGGCTATTGTAGCTCAGGCCTAAATACTTGTCATAATGTAGGGGGCGGGGAACTATACTTTGTGTCATAAACACAGTGTAAATATGAAACATAGTTTAGTATGAAGATCTAGCTAGTACATCAAATGTACTATTATTTGGAATCAACATGAAGTGTATTAAAAAAATTTGAATTCGAGTTCATATATATATTACACATAGTTCATATCTAACTCTATAGTAATCATGTGGTGTGTTGTTAAGATAATATTAAAATAATAGTTTAACTTGGCAACAATCACGATTGTAGATTCTTATTCAAATAGAGAGACGAATTCAAATATAGTTCGAACTGCAGCGGCAGTATATACATTTGGAATGCACTCAAATGTTCGTATGGGTAGGTTACATGCATTATACAGGTAGTGAAAAAATTTAATTGGACATAACATGGATTCATAGTTTTTAATAGCATTTGTATAGTAAAATGGGCCAAGACTCTCCCTTTGTGTGATGCGAATAGTTTTTGTTTTGTTTTTTTCATCGAGGGAAGTGCAAATTGATTTGGCACGTACATTATTACACGTTAGGCTTGTCCCGAAATTTCAACCCGCGCCTTGTTATCCCGAAAATTCAGATATTGATTTGTCTCTTTGTGCTCCGAAAACTCGCCTTGCTATCCCGAAATTACAACACGCGTGAAAACTCCCTCCAGCTGCCGAATCCCGACACACAAAATCCCCCTTCTAACCCTGAGTTGCAAGGGCCGCTAGTTCAAATCGGTAGGGGTACTTTTGTAACACACCCTACATTCTGGACAAGCGCGTCCCTAAGTCATGGTTCCCCCATCCCATCACCTCCTTTTCGCCATTAAAAATCCCAGGCCGCCATAACCTCTCTACTCCAACTGCGAAACCCCACCCTCCGTCGTTCACCACCCCACTGCTGCCCAGCCGGAGCCTCTTACCCGACGATGTTGTCCACCACAACAGATCGACATTCCTCATCCACCGCCCCGGATGAGGATCCATCGTCAATACCGTCATCCTGCCGGTTCAGCTGCCTTGTCCTCCACCTCCAAGGAGTTGCTCTGATGATCACCTCATCTAAGTGGCTGCTCCATCCCCACAGCACCGCCTTAACCTACTTTACCGGAACCGCGTCATCCTGACCGACTCCTCAGACGAAGCCGAGGCGTACTCGGCACCACAAAAGAGGTTGTACACTCATCTCATCGCACCTTCTCCTTAACTCGACCTCCCGGCACCGCCGGTGCTCGATCTCGCTCCCCATGGCGCAGCTACCTCTTTGTCAGCGCCACCGGTGACATCTCCACGGCGGCTCTCCCCCAGTGCAATACTCCCTCGATGGCGGCGTCCATACCAGCCGGAGTTGTTGCTGCTGCTCCGGCTCAGACTCGGTCGGGATGCTGCTCTACTCTTCCCCTTACTCATGCTGCTGCTCTGCTCTTGCTCTCGCTCATGCTGCTGATCCTGGTACACGGATTGATGCAGATACATGAGTTCTTGCTCCGGCTCTAGTTCGTGGAGCTCCTCCAGTCGCTGCTGCTCTGGCTGCTATCTGCTATTGTGTTCCTAGCTAATCGCCTACTAATTTAGATCATTGTTTCTCCACTACTAGTGCTCGAGCGGCCTAAACTACATGTGAACTGCCTCTCTGCTACCAGTGCGTTCAGTTTCAACAGTAACATTAGGATTCCATAGTAAATTTTAGTTTCGACAGTTAAGTTCAGAGTCAATAGTTTTTACCTCATCTATTTTAGTCAGGTGTTTTTTGGTGATGTAAATTTTACATCTACAACTTTTTGGTAATATATTTTACATCATCTATTGGAGATGCTATTAGAATCCCACTTCAGATTAATGATGTTTGTCTTGTACAGCTTCAGCCTCGACATCTAACAGCTCACTGGAGCTGCTCCAATGACAGAACCATCCATCACAATAGAGTGGTACCCTCGATGTTGTCTATAGACGCCTCAGATCTTCCTCCACACCTCCGACAGCCACCTCTACCAAACTTATTCAGCGACCAACCCAATGATGCTGAGGTCGACACGGGTACGCCAAAGAAGTTGTACACATGTTACATCACTTATTACTCTACATTCATGTCAATCCATTAGGGCTATTTTGGTTCAAAGGAAAAAGTGAAGGAAAAACATGGCAATAGGAAATTTTCCTATGGTACTCTACTATTCAATTATTCATGCATTTGGTTGAAAGGACTGGAGTAAAACATCCACCTGACCTACTTTTCAAAATCCTATGCATGAAAACAAGACTAACTGCATTAGTGGAAGAATAACATTCTAACTGTACACATTTTAATATGGTTTCACTTTAATTTGGCCATGTTTCTTTGCGTTCCTTTGTTCTTCCAATTCATGTGAACCAAATAACCAAGTTGGCGGAAATCATGTGTTTACAAATGCTTTGTTTCCCACGTGCATTCCTATCCTATCCTGGTGTTTTCCCTATCCCTGCATTTTTAGAATCCTGGAAGCCCTTACTGAATTACGCCAGTTACACATAGGTGTTGAAGAAAACTTTGTGTCGTTTGTGTTGATCCTTCCATGACGCCGTCCACCTCACCTGAGATGCTCCATGAACAGAAGCATCCTCCCTACCAGACATCACAACTCATGACCGTCTTGCACTACCTCAGATGTATTTCCCTACCACCGGCACCCAACGCAACTACGTCAGCATCATCGACTCAGCAGATGAACCCGAGGAGTACATGGGTCCACATGAGAGGTCGCACTCTTTTGTTTCTGCTTATGTTATGCATTGCTTAATATTACCTTCTACATTATCATCCTGTTCACCTCTTAGACTCCAAGTCAAGTCCAAATTAATGTTCAAATTTGAGTTTTAAAATGCTTGTGGGGCCCATATCAAGGCAGCAATGAATAGTTCTTTGTCTATTATCTAGTTCACCTAGGGTATGTCTATGTTGTTCATCTTGGGTGGGAAACAAACACTATGTTCATCTTGGGTGGGAAACAAACAGTAAAGCAATCTTCATCTGTCTTTTTATTAAATTAAAGCTATCATCTGCCTGTGATCATTGTTTTTGGATCTATCCACTAGTTGTTACCATCAACTAGATTTCTGTATGCTCTCCTTACATAATCTCAATATTTTTTGTATGCATGTCAGATATTGTACAAAATCATGTTGAACATGTAGAGAAAAGGATAAGAGTGTTGAGTGGCAGTACAATGTCATGCAGACATCGTTCCAAGGTGGGTGTAATGGCAAACCCTCCTCCCTCCTCCAGATTGTAATCCAGAGGAACATATATGTTCAGCGGCGGATTCAGACGAAGCTGACCACTCCTATTTACCCCTCGAGGTGTTTGCTCTAACTTGGCATGATGATGTTGGTCATATCATGCATATGTTGCCTTGCAGTGCTTACTTTCAACATCATATATGGCATCTGCTTAGTTTAGACATATTTTGTAATGCCACCTGTTTACTTTCTATGTCATATATGTGAACTATGCAATCTCATCTTTTTTAGCCAGCCATAATATATGTGAAATGTGCAATGACATCCTGTTTAGCCAGGCATCATATATTTGAAATATATCTTTCCATTCTTTTCTTCATTACATTTCCATTTGTCTACAATGTTTGTGCATTCAACTACTCTTCCTGTGAATCAGCCATTTGAGTGGGTGATGGAAAATTCTAGAGTGAAAACAAGGTCTTCAGAGCAGACAGTGCTACCTGTCGAAGCAGATCTCTTGCTAGGTCCAGGTAGCTCCTCAGAGATGGATTCAGAGACAGATGATGGTGTATGCTCTAACTTGGCACGGTTATACTGGTAATATCATGCATATAGTATCTTGCATTGCATAGTTTAGACATCATATACACAATATTCAACACCATGTTCTTAGTTCAGACATCATATATGCGAATGCCATCTGCTTAGTATATAAATCACATATGTGAATTATATCATGTGATCCTGATTACTTAGATAACATGTATGTGAATTATGTTATGTGAACCTGTTTACTAAAGACATCATATAATTATCTCATGCCATCATGTTTAGTTAGTCATCGTATCTTTGAATTATGGCATGCTATGATATCCAGTTTAGATAGACATCATATATGTGATATTATGGCATGTTATCCTTTTTAGTTAGACAATATATATGTGAACTATTTCATGCCCTCTTTTTTCCACACTATCTATTGCATCTGTCTCTCATACAAGGTTTGTACATTCAACTACTTTTCTTGTTTATCAGTCATTTGAATTGGAGGGAGTGATGGAAGTATCTAGCGGAGTAAAAACTCGATCTTCAAATAAAACAGTGCCACCTCTTGGTGGAGATAGCACCTCGGTTATACATGCACAAGAACCAGCCCAACCACACATAACCCAGACTCTCACAAATTGTACCCCTACTCCGATGGATAGAGAACTAGCATTACCCAATCTAACCTCAACCCTAGCAGATAGTAACCCAGTTCCATTTGACATAGCACCATCTCCACCGTAGAGCTCCCAAACAAGAGCAGTTAGTAAGGTAGCTCCAGTGCCCAAAGTGCCAGGACTACCACGGCGAACCCCAACTCTATCAGTTAGGACACCTATTCCTATGGACGAAGCACAACCAGCCATTTGTAGTTTAGCATCTATCACATTGGATGTTGTTAAATCCTATGTGTGTATCTTCCCATCATGGATATATTATATTGAGGATGAAGGAAAAAGGCCAATGTAGGTGTTCGTCCATGAGTTATGTGTGAGTAATGTTATTCATCCCAATTACTTTGCTTTGTCCCATACATTCTTCATCCATGCTGGTTATAATACATCAAATGTTCCCAGTTTTCTCTATCAAGAAGGACAGATTTGGAAACTCAGGATGAGGTAACCTGTGCTAATACCTCTGCTATCTTCAAGAATGCTTTTGGCAGTATCAGAATTACCTAAAAAAATGTACTTCACTGGCAAGGAAACTCATCAAATTCCCTTACTTTCTCCTAAGACACATTTACGGGAAGATGACTACGAACACCTTGTTCTGTACTGCTCCAGAGGCAAGAATGTGGTAAGGTCTAGGAGATCATTTTTTATTTAGAAGTACTATATGCATGCATCTTGTTGTACTCTGTTCATGTAGAACAAGTGCTTAAACCTGAATAACAATTGTTCTCACTTAAGATTCCATTGCTATGGTGCTTACTGCTTTGCTCTTGTATCACTGTATTTACTCATACAAACTTATTTTTAAACTGAAGAATCCAATTGAAACTCCGATGGCACAACAGGTATGCTTAAACATGTTTCTTTAACTGGTTTCTTTGCTCTTCTAAATTGCTCTGTTGGTTTCGATTTCAATTGTGTATATAGTTGTCTTCTCATATCATGCACATTACTAGCATCACAATAGAGCCAACACTATTGTTGTACATGTATACCCGTGGCACCCATCTGAAATCTTGTTGTGCCATGTAGTTTCCCACACTTGTATTCTTTCAATGCTGCTTTTATTTTCAACTGATATGATTTGGACCGTGTCTCTATTTTGATTTGTCAAGACCATGCAGTCACCATAGCACATATATATATGTTTGTTTGATGCCTTTATTATGTACTACTTCGCAATAGAAAACTTCGTAGTTTAATCATGTCCACCGTACTACTGGACTAGTTCACCAAAATGAGTTTCATATACTACATGCTAAACCTGTTATCTGTCTGCTTGTTTCTTCTTTTTAGAATGCTGACATAATCACTACAAAAAAAGACACATCCATGACATTTTGGGCCAAACAAAAAAATTATGTCATGCTTATGACATTCCTATGACGATAATTGTGACAAAAGCATGTATCATCATAGATGTGGTGCGCTCCTACTTCTATGAGAAAAAATCAGGACAGAAAATGGGCTTTTGTCCTGGGCGGGCCAGGGACGCACCTGCATGACATTCTTTGGACCGTCCATGACGGAAAAAATCGTGGTAGAAGCGAGGGCGAGGGAAATATCGGGAGTTCCCGGTTACGGTGGTTGCTTGGCGCCGAGCGATTCACCTAGGTTTGCGTGTTTCTCTCATACACGTACACGCGTGTGTGCGAGGCATTGGGCTCTAACTGAACTCGAGCGAGGCGTTCTCTTACTGAACCTGAGCGATTCCACTAGCTATGTTACTGGACCTGAGTGATTGCACTAGCTACGTTACTGAACCCGAGGGATCGATCCCTTCGCTGTTAACTAAACCCGAGTGATTCCTTCGCTACTGCTGCTAACTGAACCCGAGCGATCAATCGCTACTGCTGCTGCTTACTGAAGCCGATTGAACTTGCTGCCTCTTGGTGAACAATGAACGTGGGGGTTGGTTGAATGAGTCGAGATGTATGTGGTTTGTGTTGGATGAATAGTTCCTAGTGGGGGTTAGATGAACAGGATCCCGTGGTAGTAGGCCGTTGCTGCTAGATGAACAGGACCCCGAGAGGAGGCCGCCACAGCCGAGCTGGTTGGGGTGGATGAATAGGACCCCGCGGAGGGCTGGTTGAACAGTAGCCGGTGGAGGGATGAATGAACAGTAGCCCGTGGATGAACAATAGCTGGTCGAGGTAGGAGGAAGACGTGGTAGATGAACCGTGCAGGTGGAGGCTGAGGGAGGTCGACAGTGGGTGAACAGTAGCCCGTGGGATCCCGTTTTGCAGTACGCCACACCCCTACCGATGAACAGGGCCCCCATTTATACCGTAGCGCTCCAACACAAGTCCGTTTCCTCCGTTTTGCGGTACACCAGACCCCTCCCGATGAACAGGACACCGTTTCGATCGTAGCCGGTCAAACAGAAGGTCGTTTCCTCCATATTGCGGTATACTAGACCCCGTTTCGGCTGTTACGACCAAACCGGTTGTCTCGCGATGAACACGACACATTTTGTTGCCTCTCGATGAACACGACGTTGTTTCTCCGTTCCAACCCAGCCAGTTGGCTTTTGATGAACAGGAAGCCATTACTGCCGTCTGTTGCCTCTCCATGTACATGTGCCCTGGCCGTACGTATGCGCGAGTAGCTTGGCGTTCGAGACCCTGCCCGTATGTGCGTACATGGCCGTATTTTTTGGCATATAGCTGTTTGTATGTGTACATGGTTTAGAAGGGACTGCCTGAACTGGTACATCGGGCGCTGTAGTACTACATGTGTCGTTGCTTGCTCTGCCACTGTTCATCGTTGCAGAGAGATCGGTCAACCAGTATGTACTTACACGTTCGCGACCAGACAGACAACCCTACGTATAGTTCCACCGGGTGGGTCCCAGTGGTTAGGGAGGATAAGGAGGCACTTCCTTGTGTGAGAAGATATAACTGGTGGGTCCCAGCTATCAGGGGGGAATCATTTTTATCTCGTAATCTGGACGCACTTCCTTACGTGCGAAGATGTAGCTGGTGGGTCCCAGCTGTCGGGGGGAAATGTTTTTTCGCAAAATACAGAGGCCCTTCCGGTGGGTCCCCGCTGTCAGGTGGAGGAATAATTATTATGCGCGTAATAAGGAGGCACTTCCTTACTGCGGCCATGGACTCAGCTATCAACCTCTCCATGTATAGTCCTCTTTCGATGGAAGTCGTTCCGTGACCCACGCCACGCCATGAGCACCAAGGCGGTGGACGAGGGCGAGGCCTAGGAAGGGAATGATCCGGAGCCATGGAAGACATGGCAGTGGATGCCCACGCGGAGGGGAGTACGAGGGTTGACTTGTTCGGCTGCGGTGTGAGGCTGTCATCGCCGCAGAATAACAGGGGTTGTAGGTGAGCAGAGGGAAGGCCTGGCCGGTGGTCGGATTTGGGTTGGGTGGGAAGACCTGCGTGGCAGTACTGCCGCCCACGGGAGGCGGGAGTAGGTGGCCTGACCAGCGCTGGTTTGGGCAGCTGGAGAAAGAAGACCAGAGGTTGAAGAACCACCACGGCCGTTGGATGGACATCGTACAATCACTACAACTAGAATCGTTCATATTGACTAAGCTGACAAAGCCCTCCGTCCACGTCAACTTAGGCCCACAAGTCAGCCTCCAAATGTGGTGGGTCCCAGTTAGCAGGGGAAGTATTCATTTTTTGTGTGTAATAAGGAGGCACTTCCTTGCGTGCAAAGATATAGCTAGTGGGTCCGAGTTGTCAGCGGAAGGAACGTTTTTTTGCGAAATACGGAGGCCCTTCCGGTGGGTCCCCGCTGTCGGCTGGAGGAATCATTATTTTGCTGGTAATAAGGAGGCACCTACTTGCATGCAGCCATGGACCCAGTTGTCAACCTCTCCACGTACAGTCCTCTTCCAATGGATGCCGTTCATTGACCACGTTGACCACGTCGCGCCGAGAGCACCATGGCAATGGACAACGGCGAGGCCTACGAAGGGAACGACACGAAGCTGGCAGTTGTTTCCCACGCGGAGTGGAGTATGGGAGTTTACTAGTTCATCTGTCATTGCCATAGAATCACAATAGGTTTGGGTGAGTAGAGGGATGGCCAGGCCAACGATGAGAGTAGGGTGGGGGTGAGGCCTGCACGGCAGCACAGCCGGCCACGGGAGGAGGGAGCAGGCAGTCTTGCCAGTGCTGATTTGAGAGGCTGGAGCAGGAAGAGCAGAGATTGAAGAAGCCGGATGGCCATTGGATGGACATTCAACATCACTGCTCTCGTGTGTTGACTAGGTTGACAAGGTCCTGCCTGCGCGTCAACCTTTTTTTAGGAAAGCATACGCGTCAACCTTTTTTTAGGAAAGCGTACACGTCAACCTAGTAGGCCCACAAGTAAGCCTCAAATATGTGGAAAACAACATACAACGCATTTGCCATTATCGCTAATAAATGTATAACCCATTGGTAATTCTGAAGGATTTTATTGAAGCCTGTATTCTTTTTGTTACCATTACAGCCCATATTCTGGATAAAAAATTCAACCAAATTTTCATATTTTGGTGCGGTCCGAACTATTTTGAATCCCAAAATTTCACATCACATTTAAAGTAATTTAAAAATAATAAATTTATATCAATTTAAAATCCAATATAATTTTTCGTGCAAAAAAATAAATTTGAAATCTCAAAATCTTAAAAAATGATATTTGAAACTAATTGCCGATTTGCTATGTTTTTAAAATTTACATCCCATTTCTTACTACTTCATTTTCTGGGCAAGTGAATACATTGCTCTCGTCCTGAAAGATTTGCAGCCCAGCAGGGTTGAGAAAGCAAGTAGGCCTCCGTTGGATATTTATTTAAAAAAAAGTAGAACTGGGCTAGCCATTTTCCGAAGAAAAAAACACAACTAGGCTCATCATGTGATAAACATAAAATAAAACCTTTGCTAGACGAGCCACAGCCCCCGCACAGCCACGTTGTTACCCTGATCCGTCTCTATAACAAGTACTAAATAACAACTGCTTGTTCCTAAAATAAAGTAAATAACAATTACGCGACCTATTGGATCCCTGGTGTCAGCCGATCGTTGTGTAATTATCTCATTTATTGACTATGTTGACAATGGTGTGGGAACCAGATGTCCAATCATTAGGAGGGACCATTTTTTCGGGCTTGTAATAAAGAGGCACTTGCTTGCGTACTGCCATGACCCTTGTAGGTCCCTACGTTCATCCTCACCACGTACAGTCATCTTCTTATTCCTCTCGATTGTTGACCATGTTGACAACACCAGACGGCGGTGCACCATGCACGGCGAGCGAACCAAGGCGAAGGACGATGGTGAGGCCTTAGACGGGAACGAACAGGAGCCATGGAAGATGTGGCAGTCTAGTCGCGGGCGAAGGGGAGTATGGGGGTTGACTGGTTCGGGTGCGGGTGCGTGTTGGGGCTGTCGTTGCCGGAGAATAACATGACGTGTGTGGGGAATAGAGGGATGGACTGGCTAACGTTTGAGGGTATGGTAGGGCGGCGGAGGCGCTTCCAGCCGTAGGAGGTGGGAGCAGGTGGGACCAACGGGGTGGTTTGGTTTCGGCGGCTGGAGGAATAAGACAAGAAATAGAAGATACACGACAGATGTTGGATGTCAATCCAATGGCTGGTAGGCAGAATCATTTGTTGACTAGTAAGTAGACACCACCTTGGATAGCCTTTTTCCTTGTGGGTCCCAAATGTTAGAATCCAATTTGTGACGTCCATGCAGCCTTTCTTATGAAAGTTTACAGCCCATTTGGTGTGCTAGTTCAAAATAAGTTTGTGGGTGCTGGTGGGGGCAAATCACTTGGGTTCTGTAATGCATGGTGAGCTCAAGAAGCCGGTGAGAGTGATGTTATTTCCCTTGGTTGGGATTTGTTACAATATTGCTCTCTTAATTAAACAAATGGCAAGACATTTGCCTTGTTTTAAACAAAATATGATAGTCACAACCGAGTTGAAAAGGGCAACAACATCTAACTCCAGCTTACAAACTATACAAAAGCACAAGGATCAATTGTTCATTAGGTTTAGACAAATCCCAGATTGAAAAGGGCAACAACATCAAACTCCAACACTGTTTTTGGTAGTCACGATCAAATGGATTGGTCAGGTCCACAGAATGAACCTATGGGTCGTAAAATTTATTGGAATATGACCACAAGATGTGGTAAATAGAAGCCCGTCACATTCAGAAGCCCTTTTGTCCACCTAAAACTCCTTTTTTTGCTCTTCGACATACCCATCCGTCAAAACCATGCTGCTGATAAACTTAAGCATGATGGACAATAGTAACCTCGGATTCAGCACGAAGAATGTGACAAATCTAGTGTTTGCATGGTTGGCTACATATCATTCCAGCATAATTGCCTTCAATCGAATGTCATGAGAACTGAGAAAACCCCGGTGCTTACAAATCCACCGATTGTTTATAACTTTCTTACCCCGTCATGTTACATGAAGATTGAAAACAGTTAAGGTCTAAAAAAGAGTGTTGGAAGAGCAACAGTTGAACGGTTAATTCTAGTACACTATAGGCGGGCTTACAATGTGCATGAAATTATCACCTTTATATACAACTTCTCCAGACATGGAAAGTATTGCAGCAAGCCAATAATCTTGTTCAAATCAAAAATATTCATATGGATATATAAGATCATGACAGAATTCGGCACCATTGATAGGTTATCCATGGGCAACCTCTTCATTGAGCACAGAACATATTATTAGTACAAAAAGTGTACTAGAAGATATATAGAAGTTATGCGCAGAAATTGAAAATGCATCTTATGATTACAAGTGTAGATGATAATATATAGTACCTGAAGAACTGTGGAGCCAAACACCATCTTGAAATGAGCACAAAGATCATGTATTACACCCAACGTCTCTAGTTTAGGCGCAGAGACGACAGTTATTTCTAACGGTGAATAACGAGAATCAAGGATCAACCTTTGAAGTGAAGGGGCATCTTCGATGATGAGCTGCCTTCCATCAAAAGAAATTCCAATTCTTACAAGGTTAGGCGACTTTATTTGGACACAATCAATTGTAACTGAGAAAACAAGCACCAAGCACTCCAGGACAGGGCACCTTGAGTGGATGATGTTGTGCGATGAGGCCTCCGACATACGAACCCGCACAAGTGAACGTTTTTTGAGAAATGGGAGTTGAAGGTTTAGTACAAGATTGTCTGGTAGGTTGCACAGTGCAAAGGAGGCAGTGTGGAGACAGGAGAAAAATCGCGAGATGGACATCGGTGCTAAGGGAAAAAGTACATGGTGTTCGGTATGTGGTATGTGATTTCTAAGGGAATAGTAGAACTCAAGCAGTTGTAGTTCTGTGAATTAGGGGGATTTCAGCCAGGCATCCACCGTGCAGGGCATGCTCAGGTAGCATGCCGGGATGCAGAAGCCTTGAACGGAGCCCTGGTGGGAGGAGATGATGGCTCTAGGGAGTTCAAAATCATTAAAGAGAGATAGCTGGTGAGTCGAGTTTAAGGGTCGCGGTGCGCCATAGAGGGCGCCACCGAGTTGAGAGGACTTGGGTGCAGCAGCAACCCTTGGTGGGGAGAACCAAGATGATCTCCGCAAGGATGGCGTACGGGAGATCACTGATGCGGTCACCCAAGATTCTACGGGTTCTTGGAATCCGGTGGTGGCGGGCTTGCCGCTTCTCCCCGCGCTGCCGGGTGCGGGATCTATAACAGGCTTCACCGCTGGTGGGAGCCTCATCTTCTTGGTGTCAGGGTCAGCTGACTCCATTTTCTTTGAAGGCGTCGCGTCGAGCTCATGGATTTGAGCATACTAATGAATGACGAACCTAGTGGTAGTGCGAGGAAGAAGAAGGGGAGATGGGGTTTTCTGTAGTAGTGAGAAAGAAGGGGAGCTGGGGTTTTCTGTAGGAGTGAGGTGAGGAATTTGGGGGTACGAGTGGAGCGAGCTAACGTGAGGTGGGTGGGAGTGAGGAAGAAGAGCACCCAGGTTTTTTTGTGGGCCTGTGGGCTGGGTAGCGTCTCTCATTAAGTAAATATACAGACTTTTGAATTGATTTTATTATTTACTAGGGTGGATGGGCTGTTTTGTCTTGGGCCTAGAGAAACAATTATTACTAGTATAGTGGAGACACTCTACAGCTACCCAGAAAAATAATTACTACTTGTATAGGTCGATACACTACCGGTTCTGGCTCCTCCAAGGTCATCGAAATGTCTCCCGCTATTGAATGTCATTTTACTTTGGTTCGCCTACATGCGGGCAATGCAGCGCGCGGGCCCAAATGCCATAAACCAAATTAGAAGGTGGTATGCAGGGGAAGAGTCACCCCGGTCATAGTGCGGCAGTACCGAGCCATCATATCACAAAACCCCACCTCCTTGCAGTTTAAGTTTGACGGACGAAGAAACCATCATTTCACTCTTGGTCGAATCACCTTCTCCCTCACCGTCCTCAAGAAAGGCAACACTCGCATCTTCCATTGTTCTTCTCTCCCGATGAAGGGAAGGTAAGCGGTTCCGTGGTGTTGGTATATTTTCTAGAAAAAAAGAACTTTTGCAAAGCAGTAACTGATACTCACTCTCTTTTTTGTTTCATTGTCATTGCGATTGTGTTTTCCTTTCAGTTGTCTCCTATTTGTTTGTTTCATGATGGACCAAGGAGTACCACGCAAAGATCTACCGATGTTGGAGAAGACGTGGGAGGTTGATCCCCACGAGAGAGAGAGCTCCAATAAGATGGAGGCCGCCACCAAGCCGACACCAGATACGCTCACGGCCACTACAAAGATGGTCAACACCCTGTTTGAGGTTACAACCCCCATGGTTCTGCAGGAGCAGTTTTCCCCCTTTGAGGATGTGCCCCCCCCCTCCGAGCTGCCCAAGGTGATTTTCTTCTTTGCCGATCTCGATGGTGGTTTTTCATCCAAGTATGTGGTGATAAATAATGCAAAATTTTATTCACTTTGATGCCATGCTACCTTCCCTGTCATGCATACTTTTGACTCTACATAGTGGTTTAAATAACTTGTGTTCTTATATTGGAAAGTAATTCAGAATTCATTTCTATTTCAATTAGAGCCCTGATGCAGACAAGGATTGTGTGGTTGTACATGTCACTTGCTATGAGGTGGATGACCTGAATATACGCACAGGGACAACAAAGTTCTTAGGCTATTGGATCCTGGAACCTAGTTGCACTTATACCAAAGTCGAGATGAATTCCAGCCACACTGCTGTCAGGCGTGTTGTCCAGGGTGTACTGAAGCACAAGAAGTTCAAAGCTACTCCTTCATTTGTGAGGCATACTGTTCTTGTCAAGGTTACGCAGGAAGATGACGTGGCATGCCTCCACAAACAAGTTCTTGAGTGGCAAGGTCACAAGGTTTCCTTCAAGAAGGTTGATAGGATTGAGCTGCTGCCGGACATCCTCGATGATGTTCATGGCAAGGTCCATCTTGTGTCCATCCAAAATTGGATTGAGTCATGAAATAGTTTGCCCATATAGTGTTTAAAAGTAGTTTGGATTGTATCTAATTATCTGGGCCTTGCCTATTATCAAACCCTCTGGGGCTAGTACTCTGTTTGAATCCGTCTATGGGAACTACTAGCACTTTTGTGTGCCCATGAATCATGTAAGAACCATCGTAATTGTTGCCGAAATAGATGCGTCCTCACTAGTTTTTTCATGCAATATGGCATGGTAAGACATAAGTTGTCACGGTTTATCATACGAGCAGGTGTGTTTGATGAAATAGAGTACTTGCTTGAGAACTATGCGCTGACATATACATGGGGTACATAAGGCTGGTTAAGTACTTGTAAACACAGTTGGTGCTACCCCACCTGCAAGCAGTTGTGCAAAACATGACACATTGGCTTAGCTCGCTTCAACACTAGAAAAGTCGGCTATCGACCAACGAACAATCAATACTCAATTTTCTGACATATAAGAAACTACGTATTTTGTTACAGTGGTTCATGCAGTTAACTCAGGCCACAATGTAAACTCCAAACATTCACACGCTAGTCCAACATTCATGTGGAACATTCACATTAAACTCGGCTTCATAAAATACTTGAAAAGCATAAGTTGGGAATTTTATACATCTCAATGATTCATAGAACATAACCAACATTTACTAGTTCATAGCAAAAGACAAAGTTGTGAGAAGGTTTACAAATCAGGAAAAATCAAGCAAGGCTTCTCTGAGCATAGGGCCTCTCACGGCAGGCTTTAATTTTTTGGAGTTCACTCTCGTTTTTCTTGTTGGCACCATCCATGGTTAGGTTCTCTCATTCCATAATAACCAATTATAATTGTGTTCTCAGTTGGAATACTGAACTGAACCATGTACTATACTGACCATCTGAACTTCTTGTGTAGTTCCACTAGCACTATTTGCAAAAATAAGCACACCACAATGCCTCTTGTCCACGCATCTATCCCAAAAACCTCCGCGCAGCCATGGCAGCTAGTCCTTTGTCCATCCTTGATTTGGCAGAAAATGCATTCCCGACTAGGATGTAGTTATTGTCGCTCGTCCCTACACTGCAATGAGCACGTAAATGTACGAATCAACTTCTTTTAGATTGCGTTGGTCATTCCACCTAGTTACTACCAATGTAGGGATACCTAGAAGACGGCAGGTTAGACGATGGCAGCGAGGAATAGCAATCTCATTTTGTGAAATTCTACTAAAACGAAGGTGTGTACTATGGAGACACGCATCCCTATTTGCGGAAATAAGAAATACAGTTATTTAAGTAGTGACGGTTATTTGGAGTGGCATATGATTAACAACGACATCTATTGTGTTATAATTGGCACTACATTGATAGTATGAAAAAGTGCCATTAAGTAATAAGTAGCATCACATCACATCAACACTGCCACTAGATTAACATGCAGAACAATAGCATTAGTATTACTGTCATGAGAGTAGCACATTGTCAGTGTGCAATCAAATTTGTGCAGTTCCACTGGGATGAAGCAATGTTAGCGGTGTGAGATTTAAGTGTAACTGCAAAAACACAATTCAGGGGAAATAAAGCAAGACAGAAGCACTTCATAAAATGTGGTGTCACTGCTTCAATTTATCGATGGCACTAGACTGACAACAGCATTACTTAATAGTGACATTAGGTGGCATCGCTTCATGCTTCATGTGATTTTACATTAACCGTAGAAATAAGAGCATAGGGAGGGATAAAGTGGTGAGGTAGATGTGGTTGCCGAGAACGACAAACATTCAGGCTGCATGTCTGCATGTGTCTCATTTTTATCTCCTCGGTGCCATTTTCCTATGTGAGCACAAGAAATTTAAGACCTGCTGATTCTCATTTGCGTTGTCCCCCCAACACCCCTCACTTTCTTTCCTTTTTCGGAAAGTGACAAGTCCACTTCCCCCAACCCTTTGCCATCCACCCTGCTTTCTTCGCCTTTTCAACCAAGAGACCGCTTGGGTAGCCAGTATCTACTACTTTCCCCCGTTTCCTCTTAGAACCAAGTCCTAGATTCATTCTACAGCTTTCCCACTTTCTTCCCTATTTGAACCAACTCTTAGATTCGACTATGTGAACTAGCTTTACCTCTAACAATAGTAAAAGTCTAGGTGGCTTTGGAACAGCCGACGGAAGTAGAAAAAGATCCACACGTAGCAACGTGAGGAGCTGGGGCAGTAGAGCAAGGCAAGTTATGAAGGAATACATACCTGAGGCTCATCAGGATGTGGCAAAGACGGTGTCCGGAGGCCACATCTTGGCCACAATACCGCAGGGAGGAAGAAGGGGTCGGAGACCCACCCGAGCCGGCGCTGTCTCGTAGAGAACGGCATGGCCACCGATCGGGATGCACGGGAAGATATTGGTCTCCTCTCTCACCGCCGACGACTGCGTGAACGATGTGCTAGATCCTCGAAACACGAGAGAATCACTCAAACCAACAAGATATGGTCACACATGTGCTAGATCCTCGAAACACAAAGAGATACACGATTCAAATCCAACAAAGGACGATACAAGTAGCTAGTTCATCTCCATGAGGAGGTCTTGAGGGTCATCCCATTAATGGGGACTTGAATCCAAGATGGATCTTCTCTCAAGAGGTTGCGGTCTCTCACGAGGAGTAGATCCATATGGATGAGCAAAGCTCTATCTCAAATGAGCTAAACTAATGCTAACCCTAGAAAGATGGTGGAGGAGGTCCATTTATAGTCTTAGTGGACGAAAGGGTAAGTGGCTTCCGCCCAACACGCAGGTGGTCACACAGGCGTCGGACATCCTACGGTCACTGGTCGTCCGAAGGCTCGCGAGGTCCGGACGTCCGGTGCCATTCGGGCGTCCGATGTTTCGGCTCTGGTCAGGACTTGTTGGTTGTCCGGTCAGGGTCGGTCCTCTGGTCGGTCGGTCGTTCGGAGGTCTCCATTCTTTCGATGTTTTGGCTCGGGTGTGGTGGTGTCGGTCGTCCGGTGGGGCTCGGTCGTCCGGAGGCTGGGAGGTGTCAGACGTCCGGTCGGCGTTGGTCGTCCGACCGCTGGAGCGTGCGAGGGCTGGGACTTGGCTGGTCGGTTGGAGCCTCCAGGCGTCGGACGTCCGAGAGTTGTCGGTCGTCCGATGACTGGGAATTTTGAGCGGTCCTTCTTCTTGTTCATTGAACTTGGTGTCCTCGCCGTCTTGTCCATTGGGTGTAGCTGATCCGTGGCTTTCCTCCAAATACTTGATCACACATAGGGTCTCCGCATGAGGTAGTAGCCATGTCTCATAGGTAGAAAGTGGGAGTTCAGATAGGAGTGAGTTCACCTTATCTTCGATAGCCTTTGCTCGAGCTCTTGTCATTGGTCCAAATGGTGTCATGGGAGATGTAGATACATCCATGGGGATGATCGTGGGATGCTCTGCATCAGTTTTCTTCCAAGAGGACAAGGGAGAAGAGGATTTGTAGTGGGGGCTCCTAACCTAGGGCGCCCAAGGTAGCTTCCGCACGCATCATTGGTTTCCTTTTTTCTTTATGCTCTTGCGCCATAGAGTGAAATGTTGGTTGCTTCGTCTGACCAGCTTTTAATGTGGGAAAGGTGGGGCTTTGTAATTTGACCCCTCATTGCTCATTTACTACTACTGTGGCGCTACGACTGGGGTGCCTCCAAGTCCAACCGCTGCTCTGAACTATAATTTGGTGCATGGCACGTGGAACAAGACGGTGGATGAGCCACATGTTAGCCAAAGGGGTCCTATAAGTGTGTCTCCATTTCGTGTGCCGACTGACCCTGCTGAGTTGCTACGCTAACGCGACAGGAGTAGCCTACCACTTGGTTTTGCTCCTTGGTGAATCCTGACTATATTGATCTAAAAAGATATTATCCAGATTTGTAAAAATGAGGTGATTTTGCCGAGCGGTGGGTGGGGGAGCATCACCTGTCATGCGATCCCACGTGTCATGATGTACCGAGGCGATGCGCGTCCCTCTTGAGGCAGAACAATGCCAGAAGCAATACTATGTATGTGGTTTTCTTGAAGGAGATGATGGAGAAGCGGATTCAGCGAAGTGTGAAATAATGGTTGCTTCGTCCATCTGGGGGAAAGTTGTGGCTTTGTGATTTGACATCTCATTGCTCATTTGTCACATCCCTAGTTCTGGTATGCTCAAGGCTAGCTAGTCATGTGTGCATCATGTTTAAATTCCATTTAAATTTGAAATGAGGATTGTGAAACCCTCAGAATCATCTCTGGAAATGACCCAGATAAAAATTGTTCCAAAAAGGTCCAAGAAAATGTTCATGTTGCTCTCTGAAAATATTGGACAGAGATAAAAATCAAACCAGTATTTTTAGGAGCTCATAAGTATTTATTTTGGGCATTTGGATTAATCCGGTAATTATTTTGCATTGGATATATATATATATATGCTATATATATAATATATGTCCAAAAATTATGCCATTTGTTGAGGAGCTCTGGAATAATACCACTAGCCCCTAAAAAATGGCATAAGAAAATTAAATGGTTTAGTATTATTATTAAATCAAAACATATGTCAGAAAAATAGAAAAGAAACAAAAGGAGGAGAAACTTACCCGGCGCCTACATTCAGCCCACAGGCCCAGCACTGTGCAGCCCAGGAGCTGGCCCAGCCCACCACCGCTGCCAGTCGCCCTCCTCCTTACGCCAGAAGGACGCCGGTGTGTCGCCTGCGCCCGCACCCGCGGCCACCTCCTACTTCCACCACCTCCTGCCTCTCTGCCTGTCTTCCCCGTCGCCCTGAGGATGCCACGCACCCCCCTGGACCGCTCGCTTTCTCTCTCCCGTGCTTCTCCCCTTCTCTGCACTCTCACTCTCTCTCTCACGTGCCCGAGAACGTCGCTGCCGCTCGCTGCTGCCACGGCCAGAGCCACCTCCTCGCCCTCCGCCCGAGTCCATAAGCTCCGCCCCGTCGCCCTAGCCCTCTCCGTCGAGCCATGCGACGCCGGAGGGCCCGCTTCGACGCCACCATCGTCTTCTTCACCGCCGGATGCCGTGGGCCTCCCCCGCCCGCACGTCACCGTCCGGCCTCCCCCGAGCTTGCCGAAGCCTCCATCGGAACCGCAGTGAGCTCCTGCCCCGTTCCCCTCTCTCCGTTTAGCCGCCCGCATGCTGTAGTCCCTTCTCCCCACCACGTCCGAAGCCTCTCGCCGCCGCCGATGTCGCCGTCGTCGCCCTGGCCACTGCAGCCCGCAACCGAGTGCGTCCCCGTACTCCTGGTGCCACGAGGGTGCCGCAGAGCCCCTCGGGTTGCCTCCCCGTGCCCCGCAGCCCGCTCCCGCTCGAAGCCTGAGCTTCGGCCGCCGCCGAGCTCATCGCCGGCGCCACTCCGGCCAATCCCCGGCCGCGCCACCACCATGGTTGGATGCGGACGAGCGTCCGCATCCCGTAGTTGTGCTTTGCACGCAAAACGGCGCCCTGTAGGCGAATCCCGCAGCGCACCGCCGCGTCTGGACTCACCGGCGGCTAAACGCCGGCGACCGCTGACCGTTGACCGGCGTGGGTTGACCCCACTGCCCGGTTTGACTTCCCTCTCTCTCTCACTAACAAGTGGGCCCAGGCCCCTGCTAATTTTAGTTAGCTGTTAATCAAACTTAATTAGCCTGCTGATACTGACATGTGGGCCCGAGGCCACTAACTAAACTAAATTAGTTAGGTTAGACACTGACATATGGGTCCCACTAGTCAGGTTTGACCTGGACCTGGCCGTTGACTCACTGACGTCATGCTGACGGCAGGCTGATGCAGTTATTCATTTTCTGGATTTAAAATTAATCAGGAAATTCCAGAAAATGATTCAAACTTCAAAGAATCATAGAAATTCAAACGTAAGTTAGATTGAAATAATTTATATATGAAAAATTATCAGAAAAATGCCCATGTGTACCAGTTTCATGCATGACAAACCAACTTATACCTGCTGTATAGGTGAAAACACTAAAATGGCATATATAAGAGCTTAATTTGGAGTTGCATTTGAACCCTTGATTCAAATGGACTTCATTGAATTTGAATAGTAGTTGCATTAGCTCAAATAGCATCACATCTACATACCATGTTCATGCATCATATTGTTGCATATGTTTGTGTATTGATTGCCGACACTGTCCCTTCTCGATAGGTCCTGCTCCGGAGTCCGTTCCAGAGTACCTATCTAAGGAGCAGTGCCTCCTCTGTTGATCTAACAGGCAAGCAAACCCCCTTGTTCATTCCGATACAATCCTACTCTCTCGCTCCTGCTCTTAGTTATTGCATTAGGACAACAATGATTCATCTGCTACTTTGTGCTGCGGTAGTTGAACCCATTCCTCTGCATGACCTGTCATTGCCACAGTAAATAGTTGAAACCCACTAGCATGTGTAGGAGTTGATTGAGCCATGTTGTGTACCTACCATGCCATGCCTGCTATTGCTTAGAGTTGTGTCAGGTATGATTCATTGGGAATGAATTGGAGTGTTACAATATGTTCTGATGCTGAGAGTGAAGTGTGTGAACACGATTTGGTAAAGGTAGCGGTGAGAGGCCATGTAGGAGTACATGGTGGGTTGTCTCACTGGAACCATTCTTAAGCACTGAGTTCTATGTATGTTGTCCAATGAATCGATACTACCACACATTGGGATCCTTAATTGACTCTCTCGACTTATTAACCGACTTGATCTCTGTCTAGGAGTCGCAACTAGTTTCTGGTGTTTGTAGGTAGTGTTAGTAGTCTACCAAGTGGCACCCGGCCAGGTGGGCTTGGGACAGACTAGGCACAAGTGGCGCGGTGTACCAAGCGTAGATCCATCCGGCGAGGTGGGCTTGGGAACCCTGCACACATCGTTTGGGGCTGTGAGCTACACCCCGGCCGGATCTCCTTGCGGATGGAACCCGAATAGGCGATAATAACCTGGACTAGAGTCTTGTGTGGTTAGTCAGGTCATGGCCGACACCCTCGCCAGGCTTCCGCTTGAAGGTTGCCGAGATACATGACGTGCACGTGGCGGTAAGTGGCGAGAGCGTGTGTGAAGAAGTACACCCCTGCAGGGTTAACATGATCTATTCGAATAGCCGGGTCCGCGGTTATGGACTTCTTGGATGCTTACATGGTACATAGACAACTTGAAGTGGATACTCTAAAATGCTCAAGACAAGTGTGAGTGCTATGGATGGCCTTCTCGTAGGGAGACGGGGATGAATCCATAGTAGTGTATTGTGTGGTGATTAGTGGACTCGTGTGCGCCATATCACCTCAAAGAATTTCTGGTAGTTGTAGAACAGGATAGCCACAGAGTCAAAGCTGGCGTGCTGCAACTAAACCCCACATTACCCTCTTGATACAAGTGCATGTATGATAGGATCTGATGTAAGTCTTGCTGAGTACCTTTGTACTCATGTTGCTTTATTTATGTTTTTGCAGCGGAGACTTCGGTCTTACTAGTGTTCTCGTGGACTTCGACGAGTAGCTTGTACCTCAGCTACGATCTTGATCGGATGTTGTATATAGTCAGGCTCTTCAGCCTTTTTCATTTGTAGATGTTTGTACTCAGACATGTAATGCTTCCGCTTGTTGCTGGTTTGCTCTAAATGATGGGTCATGTGACCCCTGTTTGTAATAATGCTATGATGGCTCTTCTGAGCCTTTATCTATATGAGTTGTTGAGTTATGTTGTGATGCCATGTTGTACAACACATACTTGCATGTTATGCGTACGTGTAATGTGTATTGCTATGTGTGGGATCTGACTATCTAGTTGTTTATCCTTAGTAGCCTCTCTTATCGGCAAATGTCTCCTAGTGCTTCCACTGAGCCCTGGTAGCTTGCTACTGCTCCGGAACACTTTGGCTGGCCGGCATGTGTCCTTCTTCGTTCCTGTGTCTGTCCCTTCAGGGAAATGTCACGCGGTGTCTGCCGGAGTCCTGTTAGCCTGCTACAGCCCGGTTTACCGGAGTCCTGCTAGCCCAGCTGCTACAGCCCGGATTCACTCGCTGATGACCGACACGTTGTTGTTGGGTCATGTATGCCTGTCCCTGTAAGTTAGTGCCACTTTGGGTTCACGACTAGCCATGTCAGCCCGGGTTCTTTGTCATATGGATGCTAGCGACACTATCATATACGTGCGCCAAAAGGCGCAAACGGTCCCGGGCATGGTAAAGTGACACCTGTGGGAATACCGTGCGTGAGGCCGCAAAGTGATATGAGGTGTTACATGCTAGATCGGTGTGACTTAGGATCGGGGTCCTGACAGCTTTGGTATCAGAGCCTGACTTCCTGTAGGATTACCAAGCCAAACTGGTGGAAGTAGAGTCTAGAAATTCTTTAGTTATGTAAGGGAATTGATTGTGGGAAGGAACGTAAGGCTCTTTTTACTCCTTTACCTCATGGCCTTCTGATCTGAGTCATCTTATCTTCCTACGGGGTTAAGGAACTAGGCTTTCTTTTCTGTCTATCAGGATCATGTGTTACTACTCCGTAGTCCCATAGGATTGGTTGATCAGAGTCATACCCCAGTTTCGAGTACTTACGGTGTAGCCTGTTTAGTATGATCTCAGAACCTTGAGTGGTGATGTAGAGTATGTTACTACCCCATTTTAGGAGGATGTCTCATTCTGAGCATTTTACTGCCGCTATGCTACCGGAATTGCCCTAGTAGTTCGAGAGATACTAATTTCCTTGTCCTACATTCTGTAGCCTATAGTTGATGTTGATTCCGTCCCTGGTTTCGTTTCTCAGGATGTCATCAAGTTCTGTTGCTCGTAGCCAGAACCACGGAGATGGTAGGGATGAGGATCCTCCTGACAAACCTTCATTGACAGAGTTCATGTTAGAGATGGAGAAAAACAAGAGTGAGTCTAACCGCTTGTTGGCACATATCGAGGAGAACACCGCACATCAGTTCAAAGAGTCTGCGACCATTCATGACTTCATTCGCTTGCACCCACCTACCTTTCATCATTCCATTGAGCCACTCGATGCAGATGACTGGCTCCGTAGCATCACTCATAAGCTGCGTTCCGCAAACGTAGCTGAAAATGACAAGGTCACCTATGCCACATACCACCTGGAAGGTCTTGCTAGTCTTTGGTGGCAGAACTATGAGTCTATGCTTCCAGTTGGCCAGATTCCTACCTGGAGGGATTTCATTGAGGTTTTTCGCGAGCATCACATTCCTCAGGCCCTCATTGATCGCAAGAGAGAAGAGTTCTGTAGTTTCACCCAGAGTAAGATGGTTGTTGATGCTTACAGCAGAGAGTTTGAGAACCTCGCCCATTATGCCACAGAAGAGGTGTCCACGGACGCCAAGAAGCAGGCTAGGTTCCGGAAGGGTCTCAATCCCAAGCTGTGTCGTGATCTCCATCTGCATCATTGTGATGCATTCCAAGCTCTTGTGAACAAAGCCATCAATGCAGAGACAGCTCAGCTCACTTACGAGGAGTCTCGTAAGCACACCCGTGATTTGGGATCTTCCTTCGGTTCTGGTTCTCAGAAGCGCCGGATTTGGATTCCAAACTCTGCTCTTCCTCCCGGATATTCATCGAGGCCATCTCATGTGGTGCCTCCCCCAGCTCAGTCGTATGCTCCACCTAGGCCTACTGGTAGACCGCTTGTCAGTGCGGGTCCACGTCCAACTTTAGGTACTTGCTTCACATGCAAAGAGCCAAGACACTATGCACGTGACTGCTCTCAAGCTAGTTATGCTCCACCCCAGCCCGAGAAGTATGTTGGCTTTATTAAGCCATCAAGCAAGATGATCAGTGTCAAGTCAGCTCCTACTGAACATGGACGTGTGCATCACGTCTCAGCTAAAGACGCTCATGATGATCCAGATTTCGTTCTTGGTACACTCCTTGTCAATTGTCATCCAGCATCGGTTCTATTCGATACTGGAGCATCCCATTCTTTCATCTCTGAAGGCTATGCTCGTTTGCACGACATGTCATTTTGTGATATGCCAACTCCGCTTGAAATCCAAACTCTAGGGTCTAGATGGAAAAGTACCAGAATCAGCTATGGTAATGAAATACTTGTTGATAGACTTGTATTCCTTGCATCACTTGTAGCCCTCAAGTCCTCGGACATTAACATCATCTTGGGTATGGACTGGATGACAGCTCATCATGCCAAGATTGATTGTTACACCAGATCTGTTCAGCTTACACACCCATCTGGCAAGATAGTCACTGTCTCCACCAGAGTTGCAAAGTGTCAGCTCTATTCTCTTAATGCCAGCCCTCTTCTAGACCTTGAAGATATCCCGGTAGTCTGTGACTTTCCGGATATCTTTCCAGAGGAACTGCCAGGTGTTCCACCTGACAAAGATGTAGAGTTCGTCATAGATCTTATCCCAGGAACCGCTCCAATTTCTAGGAGACCTTACAAGATGGCACCCTTAGAACTAGCCGAGCTTAAGAAAGAACTTGATGAGTCCTTGCAAAAGGGTTTCATCCGTCCTAGTTCTTCTCCTTGGGCTTGCCCTGTCCTCTTCATCAAGAAGAAGGATGGTATGGACCGGATGGTTGTAGATTATCGTCCCGTTAATTTGGTCACGATAAAGAACAAATATCCGCTCCCCAGGATCAACGACCTGTATGATCAGCTCGCTGGATCCTCGGTCTTCTCCAAGATGGATTTGAGGTTAGGCTACCACCAAATCAAAATCAGAAATGGGAACATTCCCAAAATGGCTTTTGTCACTCGTTATGGTCAGTACGAGTACACTGTCATGTCCTTCGGTCTAACCAATGCCCCAGCCACTTTCTCCCGCTTGATGAACTCGATCTTCATGGAGTACTTAGATAAATTCGTCGTGGTTTACCTCAATGATATTCTTATTTACTCGAAGAACGAGGAAGAGCATGCCGAACATCTTAGACTTGTGATAGAAAAACTCAAAGAGCACCGCCTTTATGCCAAGTTCTCCAAGTGTGAATTTTGGTTGCCAGAAGTGACCTACCTAGGCCACGTAATCTCTGGTAAGGGCATTGTTGTCAATCCCGAGAGAGTTAAGGTCATTCTTGATTGGACTCCACCTGAAACAGTTAAACAAGTTAGGAGTTTCCTTGGTCTAGCCAGCTATTGTCGCCGCTTTGTTGAAAACTGCTCCAAAGTAGCCAAACCCCTCACGGAACTTCTCAAGAAAGATAAAAAGTTTGAGTGGTCCCCACAGTGTGAGTACAGTTTTGAGGAACTGAAAAGACGCCTGACTTCTGCTCCCATACTTGTGCCACCGGATTTCACTAAAGACTTTGTTATCTACTGCGACGCCTCACGACAGGGACTAGGTTGCATTCTTATGCAAGATCATCATGTGATTGCCTATGCATCTCGATAGTTCCATCCACATGAGGAGAATTATCCTACACATGATATAGAGATTGCAGCCGTAGTCTATGCACTCAAGACCCGGCGGCATTACCTTCTTGGTAAACGTTGCGAGATCTACACCGATCACCAGAGTCTCAAGTATATCTTCACCCAACCAGATTTGAACCTTAGACAAAGACGTTGGTTGGAAGTGATCTCAGATTATGATCTAGGGATTACTTACACTCCAGGCAAAGCCAATGTCATGGCTGATGCGCTAAGTCGTAAATCCTATTGCAACAATCTCATGTTGCAGCAGGGCCAACCACTTCTCCATGAGGAATTTTGTAAGCTTAACCTTCACATAGATCCTCATGGATTTCGTTCTACCTTGGTGGCAAAACCTGATCTTGAAGATCGGATTATCGCAGCTCAAAAGCAAGACACGGGAATTTCTCGGATCAAGAGAAATATTAAGAAGGGAGTTGGTGGATGTTTCTCTATGGATGATCGTGGTGTTATTTTCTTTGAAAACCGCTTGGTGGTTCCCAAGAATCAACATCTGCGACAACTGATTCTTAAGAAGGCGCATGAATCTCCTCTCACGATTCATCCCGGTAGCACTAAGATGTATCAGGACCTACGCCAGAGGTTCTGGTGGACTAGGATGAAGAGAGAAATTGCTCAGTTTATTGCTAACTGTGACGTTTGTCGTCGCGTTAAGGCAGAGCATCAAAGGCCTGCTGGCACCCTTCAGCCTTTCGCCATTCCTGAGTGGAAATGGGATAAAGTTGGTGTGGACTTCATCACCGGCTTTCCCAGGACCAAGAGAGGGAATAATGCTATCTTCGTAGTCATTGATCGTCTCTCCAAAGTGGCGCACTTCCTACCTATTCGAGAGAATATCACCGCTAGTCAGCTCGCTGACTTATATATTTCTCGAATAGTATCACTTCATGGTGTTCCACTAGAGATCAATTCAGACCATGGCAGTCTTTTCACTTCTCATTTTTGGGAGAGTTTCAAAACTGCCATGGGAACCCATCTTTCCTTCAGTACCGCTTTCCACCCTCAATCAAGTGGTTAGGTGGAACAGGTCAACCAAATTCTCGAAGACATGCTTAGAGCTTGCGTTATCTCATTCGGCATGGATTGGGAGAAATGTCTTCCTTTTGCCGAGTTTGCTTATAACAATAGCTATCAATCCAGTCTCAAGAAAGCTCCTTTTGAGATTCTCTATGGACGAAGATGTCGAACACCTTTGAACTGGTCAGAAACCGGTGAAAGACAATTCTTTGGACCGGACATGATCCAGGAGGCAGAAGAGCAAGTTCGCATCATTCGTGAGAATTTGAAAACAGCCCAGTCTCGTCAAAGGAGCCAGTATGATCGTCATCATAGGGATATGACTTATGAAGTTGGCGACAAAGCTTACCTTCGGGTTACTCCTTTGAAGGGTACCCATCAATTCGGTATCAAGGGCAAGTTGGCTCCTCGTTACATTGGTCCTTTTCGCATTCTCGCTAAACAAGGAGAGGTTGCCTACCAGTTGGAACTACCCCCACATCTTTCTCGAGTTCATGATGTTTTCCACGTCTCTCAACTCAGGCATTGCTTCTCGGATCCTATCCGCGGAGTGGACCACGAAACGCTTGATCTCCAAGATAACCTCACATATTGAGAGTATCCAGTTCGCATTCTTGATCAAGAAGAGCGTGTCACTCGACATCATAACATCAAGTTTCTCAAGGTTCAGTGGTCTCATCATTTCGAGAGAGAAGCTACTTGGGAGCGAGAAGATCGTCTTCGACTGGAGTACCCCGCTTTCTTTCCGTCGACCCCTGAATCTCGGGACGAGATTCTTTCAAGTGGGGGCGAGTTGTCACATCCCTAGTTCTGGTATGCTCAAGGCTAGCTAGTCATGTGTGCATCATGTTTAAATTCCATTTAAATTTGAAATGAGGATTGTGAAACCCTCAGTATCATCTCTGGAAATGACCCAGATAAAAATTGTTCCAAAAAGGTCCAAGAAAATGTTCATGTTGCTCTCTGAAAATATTGGACAGAGATAAAAATCAAACCAGTATTTTTAGGAGCTCATAAGTATTTATTTTGGGCATTTGGATTAATCCGGTAATTATTTTGCCTTGGATATATATATGCTATATATATAATATATGTCCAAAAATTATGCCATTTGTTGAGGAGCTCTGGACTAATACCACTAGCCCCTAAAAAATTGGCATAAGAAAATTAAATGGTTTAGTATTATTATTAAATCAAAACATATGTCAGAAAAATAGAAAAGAAACAAAAAGAGGAGAAACTTACCTGGCGCCTACATTCAGCCCACAGGCCCAGCACTGTGCAGCCCAGGAGCTGGCCCAGCCCACCACCGCTGCCAGTCGCCCTCCTCCTTACGCCAGAAAGACGTCGGCGTGTCGCCTGCGCGCGCACCCGCGGCCACCTCCTGCTTCCACCACCTCCTGCCTCTCTGCCTGTCTCCCCGTCGCCCTGAGGATGCCACGCACCCCCCTGGACCGCTCGCTTTCTCTCTCCCGTGCTTCTCCCCTTCTCTGCTCTCTCACTCTCTCTCGCGCGCCCAAGAACGTCGCCGCCGCTCGCTGCTGCCACGGCCAGAGCCACCTCCTCGCACTCCGCCCGAGTCCAGAAGCTCCGCCCCGTCGCCCTAGCCCTCTCCGCCGAGCCACGCGACACCGGAGGGCCCGCTTCGACGCCACCGTCGTCTTCTTCACTGCCGCCCGCCGTGGATCTCCACCGCCCACACGTCACCGTCCGGCCTCCCCCGAGCTCGCCGAAGCCTCCATCAGAACCGCAGTGAGCTCCTACCCCGTTCCCCTCTCTACGTTTAGCCGCCCGCACTCCGTAGCCGCTTCTCCCCACCACGGCCGAAGCCTCTCGCCGCCGCCCATGTCGCCGTCGTCGCCCTGGCCACTTCAGCCTGCAACCGAGTGCGTCCCCGTACTCCTGGTGCCATGAGGGTGCCGCAGAGCCCCTCGGGTGGCCTCCCCGTGTCCTGCAACCCGCTCCCACTCGAAGCCCGAGCTTCGGCCGCCGCCGAGCTCGTCGTCGGCGCCACTCCGTCCACTCCCCGGCCTCGCCACCACCATGGTTGGATGCGGACGAGCGTCCGCATCCTGTAGCTGTGCTTCGCGCGCAAAACGGCGCCCTGTAGGCGAATCCCGCAGCGCACCGTCGCGTCTGGACTCGCCGGCGGCTAAACGCCGGCCACCGCTGACCGTTTGACCGGTGTGGGTTGACCCCACTGCCCGGTTTGACTTCCCTCTCTCTCACTGACAAGTGGGCCCTGGCCCCTGCTAATTTTAGTTAGCTGTTAATTAAACTTAATTAGCCCGCTGATACTGACATGTGGGCCCGAGGCCACTAACTAAACTAGATTAGTTAGGTTAGACACTGACATATGGGTCCCACTGGTCAGGTTTGACCTGGACCTGGCCGTTGACTCGCTGACATCACGCTGATGTCAGGCTGACGTAGTTATTCATTTTCTGGATTTAAAATTAATCAGGAAATTCTAGAAAATGATTCAAACTTCAAAAAATCATAGAAATTCAACCGTAAGTCAGATTGAAATAATTTATATATGAAAAATTATCAGAAAAATGCAATCTATCCATTTGCACCAGTTTCATGCATGAAAAAACAACTTATACCTGCTATATAGGTGAAAACACTAAAATGGCATATATAAGAGCTTAATTTGGAGTTGCATTTGAACCCTTGATTCAAATGGACTTCATTCAATTTGAATACTAGTTGCATTAGCTCAAACAACATCACACCTACATGCCATGTTCATGCATCATATTGTTGCATATGTTTGTGTATTGATTGCCGACACTGTCCCTTCTCGATAGGTCCTGCTCCGGAGTCCGTTCCAGAGTACCTATCTGAGGAGCAGTGCCTCCTCTGTTGAACTAACAGGCAAGCAAACCCCCTTGTTCATTCCGATACAATCCTACTCTCTCGCTCCTGCTCTCAGTTATTGCATTAGGACAACAATGATTCATCTGCTACTTTTGTGCTGCGGTAGTTGAACCCATTCCTCTCCATGACCTGTCATTGCCACAGTAAATAGTTGAAACCCACTAGCATGTGTAGGAGTTGATTGAGCCATGTTGTGTTCCTACCATGCCATGCCTGCTATTGCTTAGAGTTGTGTCAGTTCTGATTCATTGGGAATGAATTGGAGTGTTACGATATGTTCTGATGCTGAGAGTGAAGTGTGTGAACACGATTTGGTAAAGGTAGCGGTGAGAGGCCATGTAGGAGTACATGGTGGGTTGTCTCACTGGAACCGTTCTTAAGCACTGAGTTCTATGTATGTTGTCCAATGACTCTATACTACCACACATTGGGATCCTTAATTGACTCTCTCGACTTATTAACCGACTTGATCTCTGTCTAGGAGTCGCAACTAGTTTCTGGTGTTTGTAGGTAGTGTTAGTAGTCTACCAAGTGGCACCCGGCCAGGTGGGCTTGGGACAAACTAGGCACAAGTGGCACGGTGTACCAAGCGTAGATCCATCCGGCGAGGTGGGCTTGGGAACCCTGCACACATCATTTGGGGTTGTGAGCGACACCCCGGCCGGATCTCCTTGCGGATGGAACCCGAATAGTCTTGTGTGGTTAGTCAGGTCGTGGCCGACACCCTCGCCAGGATTCCGCTTGAAGGTTGCCGAGATACATGACGTGTACATGGCGGTAAGTGGCGAGAGCGTGTGTGAAGAAGTACACCCCTGCAGGGTTAACATGATCTATTCAAATAGCCGGGTCCGCGGTTATGGACTTCTTGGATGCTTACATGGTACATAGACAACTTGAAGTGGATACTCTAAAATGCTCAAGACAAGTGTGAGTGCTATGGATGGCCTTCTCGTAGGGAGACGGGGATGAATCCATAGTAGTGTATTGTGTAGTGATTAGTGGACTCGTGTGCGCCATATCACCTCAAAGAATTTCTGGTAGTCGTAGAATAGGATAGCCACAAAGTCAAAGCTGGCATGCTGCAACTAAACCCCACATTACCCTCTTGATACAAGTGCATGTATGATAGGATCTGTTGTAAGTCTTGCCGAGTACCTTTGTACTCATGTTGCTTTATTTATGTTTTTGCAGTGGAGACTTCGGTCTTACTAGTGTTCTCGTGGCCTTCGACGAGTAGCTTGTACCTCAGCTACGATCTTGATCGGATGTTGTAGATAGTCAGGCTCTTCAGCCTTTTTCATTTGTAGATATATGTACTCAGACATGTAATGCTTCCGCTTGTTGCTGGTTTGCTCTGAATGTTGGGTCATGTGACCCCTGTTTGTAATAATGCTATGATGGCTCTTCTGAGCCTTTATCTATATGAGTTATTGAGTTATGTTGTGATGCCATGTTGTACAACACATACTTGCATGTTATGCGTACGTGTAATGTGTATTGCTATGTGTGGGATCTGACTATCTAGTTGTTTATCCTTAGTAGCCTCTCTTACCGGGAAATGTCTCCTAGTGCTTCCACTGAGCCCTGGTAGCTTGCTACTGCTCCGGAACACTTTGGCTGGCCGGTATGTGTCCTTCTTCGTTCCTGTGTCTGTCCGTTCGGGGAAATGTCATGCGGTGTCTGCCGGAGTCCTGTTAGCCTGCTACAGCCCGGTTTACCGGAGTCCTGCTAGCCCAGCTGCTACAGCCCGGATTCACTCGCTGATGACCGACACGTTCGTTGTTGGGTCATGTATGCCTGTCCCTGTAAGTTAGTGCCACTTTGGGTTCACGACTAGCCATGTCAGCCCGGGTTCTTTGTCATATGTATGCTAGCGACACTATCATAAACGTGTGCCAAAATGCGCAAACGGTCTCGGGCATGGTAAGGCGATACCCGTGGGAATACCATGCGTGAGGCCGCAAAGTGATATGAGGTGTTACATGCTAGATCGGTGTGACTTAGGATCGGGGTCCTGACATCATTACTACTGGCACGCTACGACTGGGGTGCGACCCCCCTGCTATTCTGCACTGTTATTTGGTGCATGACACGTCGACCTGGTTGCTATATGTCCCACATGTCGGTGAGAGGAAGTACAACCTTCATGAAAGCGAGTGTCTCCACTCTTTTAGTACAATGTAGGAGTACAAGACATGGTTTTGTTTTTGCTGGTTCACGCGATCCATCGATACAAACCCGGACAAAGAAAAGCAAGGGCGGGTCTTTTCCTAAGCGGCGGGTAGGGGAGTTAGGCGCATTCTATTCGAGGCAACGAGGCAGGATGGGAAACACGCAAATAAAGGCTGAGAGACTTAGTTTTAGGAAAATTCTGATTTTACGGAGTACCTACCCACTATGGAGGTAGTACTACTTACTACTCCCTCCTTTCCGGTTTATAGGGCTCATCTAAAAAAATCATTTTTCCGTTTTATAAGTCTCAATTCTACTAGTACTTACAATCACATGTTTGGATTTCGAGGTGCATTAAATCACCCGATGCAAGCAGTATCAAGAGAAAACTCACCAATGCATGTAGAAGTTCATGGAAATTTAGTGGTCAGTCATGCATTAGTTGTAATTAATGCATCGGTAAACATAACTTTTTGAGAAAAACGACTATACTAATTAAGTACTTGTGCAAACTACTAAATTAATTTCACCACTCATCGTCTAGCTTGGTTGGAGAGATTTTGAAACTGAGCCTTATAAAACCGGAAAGGAGGGAGTAGTAACATAGCCTAGGGTAGCTTGCTGTAGCACGGACTCCAAGAAAATTGTTGTAGTACTACTGCTACCACTATACTACTCCTACTACTAAAATACAAATATTTCAAACAATATGAAAATCTCTCTAACCAAGGTAGGGACGAGGAGTATATATCTAATGGAGGGAGTAGTAAAATTTTCTCCTCGTCCTGCGAGGCACCGCGCGCGTGGGTGAGGGAGCGGGCATAGGCCGCCACCATCATCGAGGAGAAGTAGAACACGGAAAGGAGGCAGTACTACTTACTAGTCCCTCCTTTCCGGTTTATAGGAGCGACGAGTAGAACACAGAAAGGAGGTAGTACCTACCCACTATGGAGGTAGTACTACTTACTACTCCCTCTTTTCCGGTTTATAAGAGCGACGAGTCAGTGGCTAGCGCCTTCGTGGCTGCCACCATCATCGAGGAGAAGTAAAACACGGGAGGCCGACGCGAGCTTCTCCTCGTCCTGCGACGTTGCCTCGGCGGTGGCCTTCATGGGACCCATGAGGCGTCGGCCTCTCGTGTTCTACTTCTCCTCGATGATGGTGGCGGCCATGAAGGCGCTAGCCATGACTCATCGCTCTCCATGCACCTGGATTTTGTCTCTACTTGCATGGCGTGGCCGCAGGCATGGCAGTCTCGGCCACAGACATGGGAGACACGGTCGTAGACACAAGAGGCACGATACGAGACGGTGGCGTGGACGGTAGTGACAACGCTCGTGCTCCCCATTGTGCCGGCGTGGAGCAGCTCGCCGGTCTTTGTCGAGCTGGCCTAGAGCGGTGAGTTGCAGAACCACACATTGTCTTGGGGCGACAACTGGCTCCGTCGGGCGAGGGAAGGGAGGTGGATCAACGAGCTGCATAACTCGTATCCGGCGGGCTCGGCGGGCCACCCAACCGGCTTGGATGCCAGATAACTATTCTTTGTAAGCCATTGTAAGAGTGGAGAAACTGGTGAAGGAGGAGATAGGGAAGTGGTAGAGGTGTGCGATTCTTGGCCGGCATCTGGCCTCGTTTAAATAGGAGATTAAATAGACGACAGACGTGAGGAGCTCGGCTGGCGTTGCATTTAATGCCGGCCCGGTCATGAATAGACGTGTGGCCGGAGTGGGTTTCTTGGCTTCCACACAAGTTTCATGGAGGCGTTTGAATGTGGCAAGGAGGCGTGTTCAGTCAGGCGCGCAGCGAGCGGCACCCTCAACTCTGACGCATGACACCGCGCTGTTCTTCCACTGCCATGTGGGCTCATTGGTTACCTGGCCTACATGTCAGTCCCAACGCAGGCATCATGACAGAGTAGCTTTTTGTGGGCCAGGGTGGTGAGAAGCGGGCTTTTCATAAACCGACGATTGTTCATTGAGTGTGACATCATCTAATTCATGTAGGTTGATAAGCCTACTGTATAATGTAAGAGAATTTTAAAATTTTGATATATACATTGATAGCCCGTTTGATACGTTGTGATTCAAAACGACTGCTGCAAACATCAATGTTCTGCTTATCACAGATAAGATTGATTAATACCCGTAACAATCCATGTCCTTAACAAAGGGTGCATGCACGTATAGGTTGAGCGTGTGTCTTGTGTCGTGTGCTATGTCCATGCAGGCGTGCGAATGTTGTGTGTGTGCATGTGTACGTTTTAGTGTTGCATGCATGGGTGTGTGCGTGCGTGCTTTCGTGCTTGCATGGGTACGTGTCAGTGTTGCATGCCTGCTTGCATGCGTGTGTTCGTGTGAGTGTTGCGGGCGTGCATGTGTACGTGTGAGTAGTGCATTCATGCATGCGGGCGTTGCGAGCGTGTTTGCGCGCATGTGTGAGGTGTTTGTATTCACCACAATGGCTCGTACGTGCGTGCAATTAAAATGGCCGGCTCAGCATATCATCACAAGGCGACCTTGTCCGCTGTGGTTAGGGCGCGCATGCTGCCAACCAGAGGTCTCACGACCTGGAATCCCCACCGACCACTAATTTATTACCATTTCTGTCTTTCATATACGCGCTGATAGGTGGGACCTACGGTAATGTGCGCTGGTGAACGTGGACCGTTTGACTGGTCAATTGATCGTGCCATCAACAAATTACGGAGCTGTATGGCGAGCCAGTGACCGTACGACCACCATAAAAAGTATTTTATTAACACAGCACAGACACAAGCTACCATTTCTTTCTTTCATATACGCACTGATAGGCGGGCCCCACGGTCACGTGCACTGATCCAACACTAGTTGCGCCAGGTCGAACGTTTGACTGGTCAACTAATCGTGTCATCAAACAAAGTTGTATGGTGAGCCAGTGATCGCATAATCATGACATGTATTTTTTTAACATAGTAAAGGCGCAAGCGCTCATATATACGCGCAAACACTCACCGCTGTAAGCAAACACATGCACACCCTACCCTTATGAGCACCTTCGAGAGAGTGAGTCAGCATATCATTTTGAGATTTTATGAAGTAACCATAGGCGTCTCGTAGTAGAGGGGAGCGTCTCCTCCCACTAAACGCACATCGACAGAAATACTAAAGTTAATCCAGGATAAATGCGAGCACCTGGACTTTAACCTGGTGCGCTGGGGATACGACTGTCCTCCTAATCATCCAATCACAGGTTGGTTAGCACCACAAAATGTATATGGTGACTGTAATGAGCTTATTCTGAAGTCCGGTGACCATATTGTGGTTTTGCTTCAAAAACAATGACTGTAAGTGTCATCAACAAAATATTAAGCACGCATCAAATACAGTGACCATCATGTCATCAACAAAATATAGAGACGTATGGTGAGCTAGATACCGTATGATGACCACAAGAATTTATACGGTGACCGTAATGAGCATATTTTGAAGTCCAGTGACCGCATAGTGCTTTTGCTTGAAATACAGTGACCATCACGCATGAATGTGTCAGGGGCATACTTTTAGAGAGCCGGTAAATTGTTCGTGTGCGTACATGAAAGTGGTGTAGAGAGAGGGGGTGTGCGGTGGAGACAAGGAGAGATATGCCCTTCATTTCTCTTTCCATGACTATTTTTAGGAGAAGACATAAACATTCACAATGCGGAACAAATATTATTGGATGCACCATGCAATTAACTTTCATGTACGCCGTATTACTTTGTAATATTGTATATGCTTTATTTTCTTAGTGGCCGATTGTGTGTGGGGTGTGGTGGGCACATCATTTCTAGTTGTGGTGGGTCGACGTGAGGACTCATGGGTCGGGTCGATCGTGCGCCACATAGGTTAGACCGAGGTGCGTTATACGAAGCGCATGGAGGACTTGGCATACAAGACGATGCTACCAGAGATGTGGAGGACTCTATCCCCACTGGTGATAAGTCGACTATATATGTGATTTGTAACCATAGGCCCCGAGTATGTTATATAAGCCCAGGGGCTAGTTCATCGATAGTATACACACACAATGTCTGGTATTCACGTGTACTTTGTACACAACCCTATCATAAATATACAGTACCAGGAGTAGGCTTTTTCCTCAACTGCAAGGGCCCAGACTTGGGTAAAACTTTGCCTCGTATTACCATCCAGCCTAATAGTCACGGATATCTTGCCAAATGATCTGATGGAATCATATCCACCAACAAGAGAGAGGTGTTTGTGGGGGGAGGGAAATGTGTGCGAGAGAGGCCTAAAGATAATGTGTGTGCGGGAGACACTTAGGCACATGTATCTGCATAGAGAGGTCCAGTAGAGACCGTGCGTGTGTGTATGTGCATGTGAGAAAATAGTGTTTTCCAACTGAGATTAGTGAAAAGAGTGGTATGTAGTAGTAAGAGAGAGGGGGAGATATATAGAGTGTGTGTGCGATACATCCCGCGAGAGAGTGTGAGCATGTGTGAGAGAGAAATGCCGATGTATATAAAGTGTGTGCACTTATGCGTCAGATAGAGAGATATATAGCGCGTGTATGAGGACGGGCCGGGGCATATATGAGTAAAAGGCGGTTCTACACATTAAATTAAAATATATAATGCATTAATTTTTTGGATGAGATCATGAATTTTGCAATTTGCGTGTGAATGAACATTGGTCTATCAGACAGGCATACTCTATTGAATTCGAGCATGTGTATGGGTTTATTTCGTATTATCGATCCATAGAGTGAGAGTGGCTTGAAATACAGACAATGCATGGCTTTAGAAATTAATATATAAACATTAATTGGTGTGCTCCATGTTGTTAGTGTTAGGCACTTTATACATTTGTCACATACATGGATACATTCCAAATTGCTAGCTACGAAATAGAATACATGTTCAATTCAACATAAAGATGGTTTCGAAGACCCCCGCAAAAGAAGATGGTTTCGGAGATTCAAATTCAAAGGAAGTGCATTCATCTATTTGAATTCAAGATAATGGCATTTCTAAATCAGATCTTAAGGGGGGCATCAATCTTTGTTGTGCGTTTGAACATGCTATATATTCATACGCATGTGTAACTATGTTTTTGCAACCAAGGATATTATATCTGGAACCATGCATGAATTGAGCTCAGCTAAATATTTTTAAATATATACTTGTGTACAATGTATATTCAAATGTACCCCTCCATTCCAAAATAATTGTAGATTTAGGATTTTCAAGAGTCAAGATTTTGAAGTTTGACAAATCCTGAAAGTTCAATTCAAGAGAACTGTAAACGTTAATGCTTCTCCTCCCAAATATTGAAGGAAGCGCCAAATAAGCCTCTGGTCGCCCGAAACCGCGGGAGACTAATGTTTGGTGGAAGGAAATTACTGTCCTAACTCTGATCCATGTAGCCTATCAGCCCGAAGGTCTAAACCGGGATAGGTTTGTAACTTCACCAAGACGCCAGTCTCAACCGGCTCCGAGAAGCATTCATAGGCCATGCACGCCTAAACACCCATGTGCTCAGCCTAAATCTATCCTGCTCACTATTTGGAACACCTGAGATTACTGTCCTACCCCCGACCCGCAATATGTCCGAAATTTTAGGTGGGGCAAAGTTTGTAACTTTCCTTAAATTTCAAACAAGCGCATCCCAAACCGAAACATTATTCCCCCTTAGTTCCCCCTCCCTCCGATTCCCCATTCATACTTCGTGGGTGCCAAAACGCCCTCTCCACCAACCGCGAAACCCAGCCTCCTCCATCCTCCACCCCATCGTGCCCAATCCACCGCCGCCCTCCTCCATCATGCCTAATCGGTACCCCGACGTCGTTGTCCAACACAACCGCAACCACAACGCCCTCAAGGACATAGCAGCTGAAGCCGAGAAAGAGTTGCCTCCACGATGCCGACGCCGACACCGATGTGTGCTGCACCAGAACCACTTCGACCGTACCATCTTGTGCCTCACCGTTGTCGCTCCACTGTCTCAACCATCCACCACACCGGAGTTGTTCATGCTACGCCATCGTTCACCGCCTCGGATCTGGTTCCTCGCCGCCAACAGACGGCCACCGCACCACACTCGAGAACTTGGCCATGGGTTCGTCCAAGGCTCCATCGTCCTCCACAACTTCTTGTTTCTAGTGAACCACAAGTAGATTGTTGGAAAAATAGAAGGAGGACACAGCACTGCCAGCGGACAGAGGTACTCCTCTTCCCTTATTCGTGTAAATCTTACGTCTCTGCTCACACCGCATTCATCCCATGAAAGAAACTAGTTGAGCGATTCTTACTACACCATCTTCGTGATACTAAATTCACAAGGTTTCCTCCCATTTGCTATTTCACCTTAGCTAGAGGTGAGTCGCCCGACTAGATTTCAATTCAGGGTCAGTTGTTTCAAAATTAAAAGAAGCAGCACCCGCTTAGGCGTCTGGAGCACCTAGTCCGCCTGTTCGCCGGGGAAGCGGTGCATCGGTTTCTATCATAGCAGTATGGGGCGTATGAGTTGCTTGCGCCCTATCTGTAGGTCAGCGATGGTCGGGGGCGGTGCCATGCATGGCGGTGCGGTGAGGTCGAGGGGAGGGCGGAGGCCGGGGACTGGGCTGACGGTCAATGGCGTTTCGAGGAAGATCGTCAATGCTGGCTGGCTGGAGGTAGATGAAGGAGATCTGGCAATTCTTTGTACATCGCATGGTGCAGAAAAAATGGACTGACCTATTTGTTTTCAGTCAACTGTTATGTTCATAGGACCACACCTTGTGGTGTGCTGGAGGAGTATCTGCATTTCCCAGCCATTCCTGTGCTCCTATTTCAAAATCCCAGAATCTAATTTCGTGTGCCATGCATCTTGTAGAGCTATCATATGTCCCTGTCATTTATTTCTCACCCACCTGCCATCTGCTACTTCTACGATGTACTACTTGTGCACACACTTCACCCATACTCACACTATTGTTGTTTTATGCATGGGTATTTCATACTCTGACGCATTGTTCATGAAACACAAATGTAACATCCCAAAATTCTAAATTTTGGAATGTTATAATAAATAGATAGATTTGGTTGATTGTGTGAAATTGAGTGAAAATCGAAACTTTTTGAAAGTTAAATGAGAGGGAATAAAAGGACATTACCAAACTTTCATTTTGCATTTGTGATCTCCGTGAATTCAAATTCTTTTCACCACAAAACCCTGGAGAGAAGATGACATGACTTCTTCCATTAATTTAAATGACAAGGGGTGTTGAAAATATTTGAATTTCATTTGGAAAATATTTCCAACCCAGGAACTTTATGCAACTCAATGATTTTCACGAGCGAATATAAAATGACTTCTTCAAAACATATGAAATATGAGTTGGGAGTTTCAAGGAATTAAATTCAAAGTTCCTTTGAATTTATTTTCAATTTGGAGTTATTTGAGTTTTATTTCAAATTATTTTTCTCCAAAAATAAAATATATGGAAAATAGGGTAACATGATTCCATACAACAGAAAATTGGAGAGAAATAAATTTGAATCATTTTGGTATTATTAAAAATGATTTTTATTGGATTTTATTAGAGCAGTAGCATTGTTTGATTTATTCGAATTTTTGTGCATTTTATTATAAGCAATAATAATGTTCATCTCGTAGGAAATCGTTTTCTGAAAATTTTGATATATAATATGCCTATAGTATATTTTTATTTTAGTGGTTTATTCCTATTTATTGTTTTTTGGAAAATGTTTAAAAAAAACTTCCCTCCGCCGAACTGGGCCGGCCCAGCTCCTGCTAGGCCAAGGCCCCGCCCAGCGCGCCATCGCCACCGACCCCGGGCGGAGACCCGCCCGAGCACGCCGGCCGCCGCCGCCGCCGTGTCGGCCCCGGCCTCCGTGCCCCTTCCCCACGCCACCGCCCTCCCCTGCCCCTTTAAAAGGCCACCCCGGG
>NC_041391.1:310539063-310546302 GCF_002162155.2 Triticum dicoccoides
TTGTCAACCACCGCCGTCGCCGCTGCTCTGCACCACCGCCGCCCCGGCCGGACCCGAGCCGCTGCCGTCGCGTCGCTCCGCCTCGCCGCCGCACTTCGCCGGGAACCGCCGCCGCCGCCAGTTTATTCGCCCGAGCCGGTAAAACCGATAAAACCCCGGTTTTATTTGTTAGTTCGGTTTTATATTGTTTAGATCGGTTTTCTTTATAGTTAGTCCTATTCGGTGAACGTTCGCTGTTTAACCCTTCACAGTGAACGAATTCGCTTGTTAGCGTTCGGTAACGAACGTTCACTTTTTAGTTTTTTTTTCTTTTTCTGTTATTTTTCGGCCAGGGACCCATCCATGAATATTTTATTTACTGATGAGTCCCTGATCTTCAAACGACTACAACTTCTTGCTCGTTTATCCAAATCTAACGAAACCAACGCCCACTTCTTCGTTATGATCCCCTCTATCCAGTAAAACAACTTAAACATGTTTTTGAAAGTTTAAAAGTTGAATTCGAACAGTTTAGTATTTGAAATTCGTTTGATCATAACTTGAGTTTCGTAACTCCGATTTAGTTGATTCTTTTTGCAACTCGAAGCTCTTGACCTAAAATTTCTGATAAGGCCAAATTCACATACTTTTGGTACCGTTAGAAATTGTTGTCTGTTGCAAGAGTCATTTGCTTGGTTTCGAAGTCTTTTGAATTGTTTTCTTCATTCTTTCCGATCTTTTGAGTGGTTGCTTATGTGTGGTTACTATTGCTTTCTTACGATAGATTGACCGGAGTGTGACGAGTAGAACTATCAAGAGTTTTGAGTGTGAATCATCTTCATCAACATTGCTGGAAAGTAACACTTTGATCATACCTTTTTACTACCCAGTTTTTATGCATTAGATCAATCCTCAAACATTGCATGATTAGGATCTAATTAAATTGTGGGTTTTGGGAAGTAGATGAGGTAGTACCTATTACCTGTTTTATTATCAAACCCTTGGGAGTTACTTATACATTTGCTTATTATGCCATGCTATGCAAATAGACGTGGATTGGGTCAGTGAATTTCCATGACAGATGTGAGATTGTTAATTAATGGTTTATTTAAGGTGGCAACAATAATACACATCTGGATGGATTGAGGTACCTGGTTATTCCAGGATTGCCTGTCTAGGCACCTGGGTAGACCAGGATTGCCTGTTTTTTATGGACCGCCACCCAGGCTCAAAGGGATCATAAGATTATTCATGCTAGAAACTTCCGTGTGCAGACACATGCTATTATGGGCTCTAGCATAGTTGACTAAGTCGTGTGAACTCTTACAGTCGTAGACTAGCAGATGTAGGGGAAAGTAGGTGTACCGGTCTACCCATCGTAAGGTGCTAGCGCTTCTGAAAGACTATGTCTCGGTCATCCGTTTCTCAAACACCATGTAGTGCGAGAAAACCAACGGAGTAGATCGAGTCATGTGGGGAAAAGTGCGCAAACCTCTGCAGAGTGTATAAACTAATCATGATTAGCCGTGTCCCTGGTTATGGACATCTTGAGTATCTAGTACTTGGATTATCATGTGAATCTCATCTTGTTACTTTAATTAATATTGTTGGGTTTGTTTAATGATGATGTTACTTAATTGGGATTGAGAATGATGTCAACCATTCTCAATGTTTAACAACCACCATGATAGTTAAATAAAATTTATTCCTTTGCAGTAAGGAAAAATTTGGCTTTTCGCAAAAAACATTATAACCATAGAGCCTCCACCAGCCAAATATGCATGTAGTGATATCCTTTATTCATGATTGCTCTATGGTGTGAATTTGCCAGTACATTCAATGTACTGACCCTTTGTGGCTGCAATGTCTCATGTTGCAGGATCTTACGACGAGTAAGTGATACGTTAGGGTTATGATTTCTACACTCAACTTTGCCGTTGGTGTTGATGGGAATCCACAACCTTGTTACTTCCGCTATTTGGATTGAGGTAATAGTATTTATGTTACTTTATACATGTGATTTACCTCTGTTATAAATCCTCGAGTACTATGTGTGTCAGCATATCGATCCAGTGATGACAGTTAAGCACAGAGACTTGATCCGTTCAGGTTGGGTCGCTACAAGATGGTATCAGAGCACATGTTGACTATAGGACGTGACCCTAGGAACTGGCAGGCCCATAGGAAAGATTTTTCTCTACAACTTTCTTTTCAAAAGATTCTTTTACCTGTCTTCTCTTCTGAGCTTATTCAAATATTCCCTTTTAGTGAGACCATACCCCTTTCCCCTTTTCACCCATCGAAGATTTGACTCATGAGACCACTCCAAGTAGGATAAGATATCAGACAACTAAGACCACTTCGGTATGGATTTTACCGAGCATTATAATGACAGAAACTACGACGGATAAAGACTTTGAAGACTAGGAGAATATGAAGAATTTCCATATTTGGTATGACCAAGGAAGGCTACCCTTATGGAACTTGGCAGACTATGGAAGTTGTCAATACCCGAGATCAAGGTGTATCGGAGAAAGACCTGAACATGGAGCATTAGAACTCAAAGTTTTGTCAAGAAAGCCCCAAGACAGGAAATATCAACTATGGAATGATAGCTCATGACAGAGACATAGTCATAAACATGGATATCCATGATACTATTGCTCGCTCATGTTATTGTCACCGTGAGGTGTTAAGCACGCATCTTTCGGAAGAATTGGATGACAAAAGGGCTAATGGAGCACCTGCCAGCAAGAGATCAAGTTTTAACCTTAGCTGGTGTATCACTAGGATCCGGAGTATTACATCAAGGATTTTAAGATGGACTTTAGGAAGTCATATTTGACAAGGAGGCAATTCGTGAAGAACTCAGGAACCAGAAGCTAAAGTAGCCAAACTGGAGGAACAAAACCTCGAGATACCGGAGATTTGTCGGGAACTGAAGGACAGTAGGACCATGGTTCATGCCAAGGATGTTGAAACCCAGAAGTTTGGAACGCAACTCCAGAATATTAAAGGACGTCATGAGAGACTTCGCATCAACAGAGATGATCTGGCAAAAGAACTTGAGAAAGGACAAGCATGATTGGAAGATGCAATTGGAGACATGAACAAGACTTGCAGAGTTTGGTGGTTTTGAAGATTTATTGACCTTTAGTAGACCAAACCCCTATTATATACTTACGTTAGATGCGACGATTGTGAGATGTCATTTGTTTGTTGTTTTTCCGACAGCCACAATAAAACATGTCTTTTCAAAACTATTGTTTGTACTGTGTGCATCCCTCTCGATCTCTCTTATCCCACCCCAAACCCATCGACCCAATAGAGGATGAATGGAGATGAGCTTATAGTTCCTGGACCGATAAGTCAATTGGAGACGGACCGATGGATTCAGAAGATGGAGGATGACATGAAGAATAACACTATAGCCGGAAAGGATATGACCCACCATGCTCTATAGTGCTTTGAAAAGAGGTGCTGCTACTTGGTGGAGGATGTACCAAAACATCAATGGATGGCAAGGAGTAACCACTTGGAAGGAATTTAAGTTGACTTTGCTAAAGTCTTAGTTTGTGTCCCAGAAGTTGAAGCCTTATGGAAGTGATATGAAGAAACCTTGTGCATACATGCTTTGTGGAGAAATAGGACACAACCATAAAGAAAACAAGGACGAATACCCCCATAAGCGGAGGATTGCCAAAGGAGTTAGCCAAGGATTTTCAGGGAACTTCGGTTGGAGATTGTTCCCAAAGGTTTTGTTGCAGAAATGGGAGTTCAGTCTACATTGTTGGGAAAGATCCGTGAAGCTCAGAAGGATGACAACGAGATTGCTGAGGTAAAAGAGAGGCTGAGCAAAGGAAAGGCCAAAGGTTTTCGTAAGGATGAGCACGACACCTTATGGTTTGAGGACCGTGTATATGTTCCCAATAATGCAAGGATTAGGAAGTAAATACTTCAAGAGGCTCATGACTCACCATACTCGATTCGTCCTGGAAACACCAAGATGTATTTGGATTTGAAGGAGTGTTTCTGGTGGACTGGTATGAAGAAGGATATTATGGAGTATGTAGTCGTAGGTGATGTATGCCAGACAGAGTAAAAGCAGAGCATCAGAAGCCAGCAGGATTACTACAACCTATGTCGATACCCGAATGGAAGTGGGATAAGCTTGGCATGGATTTCATTACCGGATTTTCTAGAACCCGAATGGGATATGACTCTAACTGGGTAGTAGTTGATTCGCTTGACCAAAGTGGCTCACTTTATCCTAGTGAAAACCACCTATACAAGTGAGAAGTTGGCCAAGATATATTTGACCAGGATCGTATGTCTGCATGGAGTTCCGAGGACCATCGCATCGGATAGAGGAACACAGTTTACCTCAAAGTTTTGGAATCAGCTGCACCATACTTTGGGTACTAGGCTAGAGTTCAGTACAGCCTTTCATCCGCAAACAGATGGATAAATTGAGAGAGTCAATCAGATTCTGGAGGACATGTTGAGAGCGTGTGCACTAGATTATGGATCCAGTAGTGATGATAATCTACCTTACGTAGAGTTCTCATATAGCAACAGTTACCCAGCCAGTTTGAAGATGGCCCCTTTTTTAGCTTTGTATGGGAGAAGGAGCCAGACACCTTTGATGTGGGATGAAGTTGGAGACTGACAGTTGTTTGGACCGAATGTGATCAAGGAGTCAGAAGAGAATGTTAAGTTGATTCGAGATAGACTGAAGGTAGCTCAGTCCAGGAAGAAGAGTATTGCAGACTCAAAAACGCAAGGAGGTAGTCTATGAAATTGGAGACAGAGCATGTCTTCGTGTGTCCCCTCTGCGATGAGTTCAACGATCTGGAGTAAAGGGAAAGTTAGCCCCAAGATTTGTAGGACCATACCGAGTTTGGAGCGTATGGGAGAAGTGGCCAACAAGTTGGAGTCACCCGAAGGACTGTCAGGAGTTCATGATGTGTTTCACGTTTCCTAGTTGAAGAAGTGCCATGCAGAGATGGCCAATATTCCCCTTTAAGGACGCTTGACCCTGGAAAGGATAATGATGTTCCACGAAGTGGAGTATGGACTTCATAAGTATAAGTTTTTATCTTGGTATGTGGGATATCCCACGAGGATGAAGAGATGAATTACTATTGGATATAAAGGAGGTATGATGTTGGAAATATGGATCAATGGAAATTCCATGATGAGTCTGAGTAATCATGTCCTAGTTTGGTGCCAATAGAAGGAAGGAAGACAGTACAATTGGATGGATTTAAGAATACTAGGAAGTTGGAAGTTGGAATAACAATCAATTGCCCAGAGAATGAGTTTAAGATTTACAAGTGATGAGATGGGCCATAACCCACAGGCCCCAGGACCTGCCAAGAAGCAAGCACACTCTCGCTGAAGGAAAAAACCCTGGAAGAAGTTACGATTTTATCGACAGACGAACTTATAGGAGTTTTACGCAAAATCTGAGAGTTGTGAAGGACCGATAGATGTTTGTTTGGCTTGCAGAATCAATGGATTTATCCGAACTTGGTTCTTCGACAAGAGAAAATTCTGCTATGCTTGTGAGGATGACCGAGTGTTAGAATGCGAGATTCGCTAAACCATATACAAGATAATGATTTGAGTGCGGGATGGATTGATCACCATACCAACTTACTCTTATTATTCACCTTGCTATATGGGATGGTAAATCTGAGTGACTTACCTATAGTAGAGAGACGATGATCAAAACCTTGTTTAAACCTTATAATGGTATAAGTATTTTTTCCCTTGTACAAGGCAGTTGTTGCCAATCATAGGTCATACGGCGAGGTTCAGCCCAGACCCATTTCCTGCAGGAGAAACCATAAATTGTTGACCACCATGAGATATCGATAGCTAATTAGTATTGGCACCAGAACCGTCAGCTAAGAAGACCTAGTCTCGGAATAACCGTACCAAGATGAAAGGACAGAAGAATTGCAGTAAAGGTTATGCCACCACCAAAAGAGCCCAGAGATGGAATTTCCCGAGATCTGGAAAGACCGACACTGTCAACAATAAGGATGGAGTATATGAGTTTTGATGGAACCGTAACAATGCTTCTAAGGGTGGTAGCACCCGAGACCCCGGAGACGATCGATGGATTTTGAAGACCCCCTACCCTAACCTATTTCTCTCTAGCCTCTCCGAATCTCGAGGACGAGATTCATTTTAAGGGTGGTAGGTTTGTAACATCCCAAAATTCTAAATTTTGGAATGTTATAATAAATAGATAGATTTGATTGATTGTTTGATTGATTGTGTGAAATTGAGTGAAATTCGAAACTTTTTGAAAGTTAAATGAGAGGGAATAAAAGGACTTTCCCAAACTTTCATTTTGCATTCGTGATCTCCGTGAATTCAAATTCTTTTCACCACAAAACCCTGGAGAGAACATGACATGTCTTCTTCCATTTATTTAAATGACAAGGGGTGTTGAAAATATTTGAATTTCATTTGGAAAATATTTCCAACCCAGGAACTTTATGCAACTCAATGATTTTCACGAGCGAAGATAAAATGACTTCTTCAAAACATATGAAATATGAGTTGGGAGTTTCAAGGAATTAAATTCAAAGTTCCTTTGAATTTATTTTCAATTTGGAGTTATTTGAGTTTTATTTCAAATTAATTTTCTCCAAAAATAAAATATATGGAAAATAGGGTAACATGATTCCCTACAACTGAAAATTGGAGAGAAATAAATTTGAATCATTTTGGTATTATTAAAAATGATTTTTATTGGATTTTATTAGAGCAGTAGCATTGTTTGATTTATTTGAATTTTTGTGCATATTATTTTAAGCTATAATAATGTTCATCTCGTAGGAAATCTTTTTCTAAAAATTTTGATATATAATATGCCTATAGTATATTTTTATTTTAGTGGTTTATTTCTATTTATTGTTTTCTGGGAAATGTTTTTAAAAAAAAACTTCCCTCCGCCGAACTGGGCCGGCCCAGCTCCTGCCAGGCCAAGGCCCAGCCCAGCGCGCCATCGCCACCGACCCCGGGCGGAGTCCCGTCCGAGCACGCCGGCCGCCGCCGCCGTGTCCGCCCTGGCCTCCGTGCCCCTTCCCCAAGCCACCGCCCTCCCCTGCCCCTTTAAAAGGCCACCCCGGGACCCCTGGGTCCCGTTTTCGCCGCCGCCGCCGCCCCTCGCCAGATCCGCCGCCGCCGCCATCGGTTGCCGCTGTCGCCGTTGCCAACTGCCGCCGCCACCTCCCGCCTCTT
>NC_041391.1:310546615-310560326 GCF_002162155.2 Triticum dicoccoides
CGCCGCCGCGTTGCTCCGCCTCGCTGCCGCACTTTGCCGGGAACCGCCGCCGCCGCCGATTTATTCGCCCGAGCCGGTAAAACCGATAAAACCCTGGTTTTATTTGTTAGTTCGGTTTTATATTGTTCAGATCGGTTTTCTTTATAGTTAGTCCTATTCCGTGAACGTTCGCTGTTTAACCCTTCATAGCGAACGAATTCGCTCGTTAGTGTTCGGTAACGAACGTTCACTTTTTAGTTTTTTTTTTCTTTTTCTGTTATTTTTCGGCCAGGGGCCTATCCGTGAATATTTTATTTACTGATGAGTCCCTGATCTTCAAACGACTACAACTTCTTGCTCGTTTATCCAAATCCAACGAAACCAATGCCCACTTCTTCGTTATGACCCCCTCTATCTAGTAAAACAACTTAAACATGTTTTTGAAAGTTTTAAAAGTTGAATTCAAACAGTTTAGTATTTGAACTTCGTTTGATCATAACTTGAGTTTTGTAACTCCGATTTAGTTGATTCTTTTTGCAACTCGAAGCTCTTGACCTAAACTTTCTGATAAGGCCAAATTCACATACTTTTGGTACTGTTAGAAATTGTTTTCTGTTGCAAGAGTCATTTGCTTGGTTTCGAAGTTTTTCGAATTGTTTTCTTCGTTCTTTCCGATCTTTTGAGTGATTGCTTATGTGTGGTTACTATTGCTTGCTTACGATAGATTGACCGGAGTGTGACGAGTAGAACTATCAAGAGTTTTGAGTGTGAATCATCTTCATCAACATTGCAGGCAAGTAACACTTTGATCATACCTTTTTACTACCAAGTTTTTATGCATTAGATCAATCCTCAAACATTGCATGATTAGGATCTAATTAAATTGTGGGTTTTTGGGAAGTAGATGAGGTAGTACCTATTACCTGTTTTATTATCAAACCCTTGGGAGTTACTTCTACATTTGCTTATTATGCCATGCTATGCAAGTAGACGTGGATTGGGTGAGTGAATTTCCATGAAAGATGTGAGATTGTTAATTAATGGTTTATTTAAGGTGGCAACAATAATACACATCTGGGTGGATTGAGGTACCTGGTTATTCCAGGATTGCCTGCCTAGGCACCTGGGTAGACCAGGATTGCCTGTTTTTTTAATGGACCGCCACCCAGGCTCAAAGGGATCATAAGATTATTCATGCTAGAAACTTCCGTGTGCAGCCACATGCTATTATGGGCTCTAGCATAGTTGACTAAGTCGTGCGAACTCTTATAGTAGTAGACTAGCAGATGTAGGGGAAAGTAGGTGTACCGGTCTACACATCGTAAGGTGCTCGCGCTTATGAAAGACTATGTCTCGGTCATCAGTTTTTCAAACACCATGTAGTGCGAGAAAACCAACGGAGGAGATCGAGTCATGTGGGGAAAAGTCTGCAAACCTCTGCAGAGTGTATAAACTAATCATGATTAGCCGTGTCCCTGGTTATGGACATCTTGAGTATCTAGTACTTGGATTATCATGTGAATATCATCATGTTACTTTAATTAATATTATTGGGTTTGTTTATTGATGATGTTACTTAATTGGGATTGAGAATGCTGTCAACCATTCTCAATGTTTAACAACCACCATGATAGTTAAATAAAATTTATTCCTTTGCAGTAGGGAAAAAATTGGCTTTTCGCAAAAAACATTATAACCATAGAGCCTCCACCAGCCAAATATGCATGTAGTGATAGCCTTTATTTATCATTGCTCTATGGTGTGAATTTGCCAGTACATTCAATGTACTGACCCTTTGTGGCTGCGACGTCTCATGTTGCAGGATCTTACGACGAGTAAGTGATACGTTATGGTTACGATTTCTACACTCAACTTTGCCGTTGGTGTTGATGGGAATCCACAACCTTGTTACTTCCGCTATTTGGATTGAGGTAATAGTATTTACGTTACTTTATACGTGTGATTTATCTCTGTTATAAATCCTCGAGTACAGTGTGTGCCAGCATACCTATCCAGGGATGACACTTAAGCACAGAGACTTGATCCGTTCGGGTCGGGTCGCTACAACAAAAGAAAAGACAGAAGTCGCTCCAGTGTAATTCGAAGATAAGCACTAAGCATTTCAGTGCTCTAAAAGGGTGTGTTGCCAGCAGATGGAGATGGTAAACGTAGCTCTGTAAATGATTATCTCAATTGCCACACATAACCATCCTAGGTGCTTGCTTTAACTTCGCCTTGTCAAATGAGGTTGCATGTTGTATATGGTGTCTAGCTTGTATTGCTTCCAATTTGGTTAAATTGCATCTTCTTACTTTACACATTATACCTTTGATAATGACATGCCTTCATGTTTTTGATACACACTACATCTATCTATTAACCATGCTCTTACATCAAACTAATGCTCTTATGTATCACTCATCAATCACTTATGACCAGACAGTCACCCCAGTGGGTTACTGTGAGACGCGCTACTATTTTAAAGAGTGTTGTTTCGTCCTCCCCACATGATTCTCAAGAAACAGCAAGGCTAAATGAAGATAGACAACATAGCTCTATAGTTGATGAGCGCAATTCCCCTGCACCACCATCGCAGGTGCTTGCTCTTACTTGGCAATGTGATATGTGGTTGCATGTTGCATATGGTGTCTACCTTGTAATGCTTCTAATTAGGGTAAATTGCATCTTCTTAGTTAACACATTATACATGTGAATATGACATGGCTTCCTATTCTTGGTACATACTACATCTTTCTATTAACCATGTTCTTACATCAAACTACTTTTCTCGTGTATCCCTCGTCAATCACTTCTGACGAGACACCTAGAAATTAACAATGTAATATTGGTTGCATCTTGCATATCATTTCAAGCATGCACTGCCTCTGATTTGTTGAAATGCCACTTATAGTGAGACACTTCTAACTTGGTAGAGTGCTTTTGGTTGGATCATTCATATGATGTCTAGCTTGCATTGCTTCCAATTTGTTGAAATGCCTTCTGCTTAGCGTTTTTTGTACACATACCATCCTCCTACAATGTGGCTGCCTTACATAAAAGTTATGTTCGTCAGTAGCAGGCATCAATGAATTTGGAAGAGCAAATTTCATTCATTTTTCTTGTGTGTTTGACTTGAAAAGGCAAAATAAAAAAGGATGAACACACGGGGTGATGGTAGTCCTCTGGAGCAACCGAAATAGATGATCTCTGCAGATTCTCCTGCTACTCCTATGCAGCGCAAGTTCCAAATCTCATCTCCCCTACTCCACAACCCTAGGTGCTTGCTCTAACATGGCAGTGTGACATCTGGTTGCATGTTGCATATGGTGCCTAGCTTGTATTGCTCCTAATTTGTCAAACTGCATCTCCTTAGCTGACACATTATACATGTGAATATGACACGCCTTCCTGTTTTTGGTACATACTACATCTGCCTATCACACCATGTTCTTACATCAACCTACTGTTTTTGTGTATCCTGCATCTGTCTCTTATGATGAGATAGTCACGCCTATGGGTTAGTATGAGACATGCTACTCTTCTAAAGTGTGCAGTTTCATCCTCCCAACATGATTCTCAAGAAACAGCAAGTCTAAATGAAGATATTGAACGTAGCTCCGTACTTGAAGACCGCATTTCCCCTACACCACCATCGCAGGTGCTTGCTCTATCTTCGCAGTGTGATATGTGGTTGCATGTTGCATAAGGTGTCTACCTTGTAACCCTTCTAATTAGGGTAAATTGTGTCTGCTTACTTTACACATTATACCTATGAATATGACATGTCTTCCTATTTTTGGTACATACTACATCTATCTATTAACCATGTTCTTATATGAAACTACCGCTCTTCTGTATCATGCATCAATCACTGATGAGACACCTTTATTTGTTGCATATTGCATATTATTTCTATCTTGTTGCCATGTATTGCTTCTAATTTGTTCAAATACATTTATGAGGCCACACTTTTAATTTGGCAGAGTGGTATTAGTTTCATCTTTCATATGGTGTCTAGCTTGCATTGCTTCTAATTAGTTCAAACACCTTGTGCTTAGTTTACACTTTACACACCATAAATGTCAATATGTCATGTCGTCCTATTTTTCATACGTATTCCATCCTCCTATCATGCGGCTGACTTATATGAAAGTAGTCTTTGTTAGTATCATGCACCAATGAGTTCTGAAGAGCAAATTTTATTCCTTTTTCTTGTGGGTTTGACTTGACAAGGCAAAATCAAAAAAGAGGACGGAAAAGTGTAAGGAAGGCGATGATGGTGGTCCTCTGCAGCAACATAAACGGAGCATCTGTACGGATTCTCCTCATACTGCTAGTGCATTACAAGTTCCAAGTCTCTGCTCCCCTACTCCACCATCCCAGGTGCTTGCTCTAACTTGGCAGTGTGATATTTGGTTGCATGTTGCATATGGTGTCTAGCTTGTATTGCTTCTAATTAGTGTAAACCGCATCTGCTTAGCTTACACATTATACGTGTGAATATGACATGCATTCTTGTTTTTGGTACATACTATATCTGTCTATCACACCATGTTCTTACATGAAACTACTCTTCTTGTGTATCCTGCAGCAGTCACTTATGATGAGACACCTTTGAGTTTGCAGCGTGATATTGGTTTGTGTCTTGAATATGATTTCTAGCATGTAGTGCTTCTAATTTTATGAACGCCACCAATGATGAGACAGTTTTAACTTGACAGAGTGATATTGGTTGCACCTTCCATATGGTGTCTAGCTTGCAGTGCTTCTAATTTGTTGAAGTGCGCTTTGCTTAGTTACCACATCATAGGTGTGAATATGTCATGCCGTCCAGTTTTCATACATATTCCATCCTCGTATCATGAGTTTGCCTTTCATCAGAGTAGTGTTCATCAGTATCATACAAGAATGACTTGTGAAGAGCGAATTTTATTCCTTTTTCTTGTCGGTTCGACCTCACAATGCAAAATCAATAAAGCGGAAGGAAATATGTAAGGCATTGGATGATGGTGGTCCTTCCGAGCAACTGGAACGGAGTGTCTCTACAGATTCTACTCCGCCATCCTCCCAAAAAGATTCGCAAGACAACGCAAGGCTAGACAGTCAACGTAGATGTGTAGATGATGAGCACATCTCCCCTACTCCACCATCACAGGTGTTTGCTCTAACTTGGCACTATTATATGTGGTTGCATGTTGCGTACGATGTCTAGCTTCACTACTGCAGGATGCTAATGCGACACTATGATCAGAGACCCTTCAAGAAATTGTGTGCAATGTAATAATTACAAACGGTGGTGTCAGAGAACCGCCAAAAATGTCCAAAACATTTGCGATGACCGATGCATCAAACATGGTTCCAATTTTAGTTGTGTGTGCGATGCAGGGCATATGGTTGATCCAGCAGAACTGTTTGCGATGAGGAAGAACAACAGAAACATGCAGCCATATTAATGTGTGTTCGATATACGGCATACAGTTCCCTCTGATGAATTGTGTGCTATTAGGGAATGCAACAGAAATGGTCAGCCAAATCAAGGTGTGTGTGATATATGGCATACAGTTCACTCGGACAAACTGTTTTTGATTAGGCAAGAGAACGGAAACGGTTCATCATACCAAGATGTGTGTGATATGCGGCATTTGCGATCAGCCAAAAGAACACAAATGATTCGTGTAAACCAGATGTGTGTGATAGGTAGCAAACAACCCACTCGGATGAACTATTTGCGAGGATAAATTATAACACAGACAGATACTATAGTAAGTTCTTGTGCGGTTCTGTTCGTACAAAAAACTTTGAAAAATGCAAACTAGTTGCTTGCGTATAAACAATTATCAAAAAGTAACGAGATAGACCTTCTTCAAGCCAATCAACATGTGTTCAGAAAACAAAAAATGTAAAAAATTACAAAACAAAGACCTCGATATTAACTAGATGGGATGAGTCAGTACAAAGGTTTATAATACAAAGGTGTATAATAAACCTTTGTAGTTTCCCATCCAACTATTTAATATTGAGTCCACTTCCCATCCGGTCACCCATCTCATGACTACTCTAGCCTCAGCACACTTAACTTGGGAGTTTTGTCTGTAAGTGCATCTAGTGCCACCCCTAGTTGGTTTTGGAGTATTGACGACAAACTTGGTTGCGGGACTAATGTGTTTGTGAGAATTGCAGGATAACACAGGTAGTAGTCCCATATCGATTCGGTTTACCTACCAGAGATTACCCTAAAATGTGTGAAGACATTGAAGACAATGGTGGTCTGTGAAGACATTCACATTAAAGACTATGACAGGAGAAGACATCGCGTGAAGACTATGGAGTGCGAAGATATAGTTGTTTTGTAGTTTCCTTTTCTTCTTTGTTGAGTCATAGGGACCACCGTACTGTTAAGTGGGGTCCAAGTGAACAAAGTCAGAGTGACTGATGTGATGCTCAACCAAAACCTATGTCTTCGAGCGAAGACAATGAGAGCAAATCTTATCCAGAGCTGGATGAGTCAGCTTGGCTTGTAACCAAGCTAAGCTGCTGCATGTGTTTGAAATCTGACCGTTGGACACGTGTCAGTTCCTTAGTGACCCAGGGTCATTTTGTACAAATCAGGTCGGGTTGCCTCCTGGCTATAAATAGCCCACCCCCTACACCATAAATTGGTGGCTGCTTAGAGTTTGTGCACGACTTTTGTCCTTTGAGAGCAACCCACCTCTGAAGCCTTTGAGAGAGAATCCTTGCGAGGACATAGCCCAAAACACCCAGAGCCAAAGAGTGTTAGGCATCACTAAAGTCTTTCTGTCCGCATGATCTGAAGACTTATTACACTTGAGGATTGTGAATCCTCCAGCCGGTTAGGCATCGTGTTCTGAGCATCCAAGAGTCATTGTGGATTGCCAGTGAACGAAGTCTGTGAAGGTTTGGAAGTCTCCCTTGAAGACTTACCAGAGTGATTGGGCGATAACTAAGTGTTCTTAGCTCAATGAGAATAAGGTGAAGAAACAGTCTTCTGAGTTGAATCTCAGCCTCCCTAACCAGACGTATAGTTGACACAGCAACTGGAACTGGTCCAACAAATCCCTTGTCCTCTCCGAGCAACTGGTTCTATCCTACCTCTCTCACCTTATTTACAGTTTGTCTTCGTGAAGTCTTCGCCTACTTGCCTGATCTGTTTGACTTCGCTGTGTGAAGTCTATTGTCTGTTTGGCTTTACACTATCTTCCATCCTGATCCATTCTACCTAGCTGCTTGTAGTCTTCATGCTTTCACTACACTGCTTACTTGACTATGGCTTGTCTAATGTAGTCTACCTTCCACTGCATATCAATAGGGTCACTTCTATCGTTTGTCTTCGAAACACCCCTATTTAGAAGACTTTCATAAAAATCACCTATTCACCCCCCCTCTAGTCGAATACTAGCACTTTCAGTTGGTATCAGAGCTTGGTGCTCCCTTGTTCTGTGTGATTCGGTTTAACCACCTTGAGTTTAGCTATGTCAACTGCAGGGATAATCAAAGTCTCTGCTGCGTGCCCTGTCTTTGGTGGCACTGATTACCCCTACTGGAAGAATAAGATGTGTATGCATCTTGAAGCCATTGACGTTGATCTCTGGTATGTCATCAAGAATAGCGTTCCCAAGACTGGTGAAGGTGTCACTCCTGCTGATGTCAAGAAGTTCATACAACTGGACTCAACTGCCAAGAACATTATCTGTGGTCATCTGACCAAAGGGTAGCATGGCCGTGTGACTGCTCTGGAAACTGCGAAGCTAGTCTGGGACTGGCTCTCCAAGGTCAATGAAGGCGTCTCAACACAGAGAGATTCAAGGATCAGTGTTCTTCGCAATCTCTTCAACCGCTTCAAGAGAAATGACAATGAGAATGTCCAGCTCACATTTGATCGCCTCACTGATATCACTAATGAGCTTCATGCACTCGGCGCCACTGAGATCACCAAGAACGAAATCGTCAAGACACTTCTGAGATCTCTTGACAGCTCATTTGACACCCTGGCCCTAATAATTCAAGAGCTCCCTGACTTCAGGACTCTCGATCCGTCTGACATACTTGAGAGGCTCAACACACATGAGTTCTAGCTATCTGAGAAAAGAGATATCTATGGTCCCAACTATGGTTGTACTCGCGCTTTGAAGGCTAAGGTCGTCTCCTCATTTGAAGAAGAATCTGACTGCAGTTCTGGTGATCCTGAAGACATTGGAAAGGAGCTCGCTATGCTTGTGAAGAAGTTCCATAAGTTCACCAAGAAGAAAGACTTCAGAAAGTCTTCAAGATCCAGCTCAAGAAATGATGAAGCTTGCTCTCGAGATCACAAGAAGAGAACCTGTCACAAGTGCAAGAAACCTGGTCACTACATCTCTGAGTGTCCATAGTGGGACAATGAGACAAAGAAGAAGAAGAAGAGCAAGGAATATGATTCCAATGACAAGAAGAAGAAGAAATCCTCAAAGTCTTCTTCCAAGTCTTCATCGAAGTCTTCATCACACAAGAAGAGCTCATGTAGCAAGGCTCGTGCTTTTGTTGGAAAGGAGATGGATTTAGAGGAGGAGTCTGCATCTATGGAGGCAGAGGTGGAGTCCGAAGAGGAATCTCATTCTGGAGTAGCAAGCCTAGCTCTAGCTTCTGCATACGTTGCCAAGTCCATCTTCAACACTGAAGACAACGGCCTCGTCACCAACGCTGATGACAAGGATGAGGATGACTCTACTCCCACCTATTGCTTCATGGCATGTGGTGCCAAGGTAAACTCACGCGATGCTTACTTTCAAACATCAAGTGAAGATGACTCTGAATGTGAATCTAAACCAAGCTACAAAACACTTGCTAAAATTGCAACTGAACAACAGAATGCCATGGAACATATTCAAAAATTGTTAGACAAAAGAGATGACATGTTGGACGTGGAAATGAGCCGATCTCAGTCCTTAATTGAAGACATTAAAAATCTTCATGTTAAGTATGAGGAACTTGAAAGTCGTCATGCATCACTCTCAACCTCTCATGAAAAGCTTTGCTATGATTATCTTCAAAGGAAGCAGGAACTTGAGAAATTGAGATCGGCTCATGAAGATCTTCAAAAGGAAAACGAGTCACTCTGTGCTCACCAGATCAGTTTCACTTAGGAAGGATTTGAACCACCATGTCTAAAATGTATTGAGCGTGATAATGCAGTCTCTATTGCTGAATGTTCAACTGCTACTACTGTTGCAATATCTTCAACTGCTAATGCGGTAACTAACCCCTCAGCTGAGGATACCACTACTATTGCTGATGAGAATGCCAGGTTGAAGTCATTACTTGACACAGGAATGTAAAAAAGTCTCAAAGGGCATCAGACACTATGTGATGTCCTTAAAAAGCAGATTCTGAACCGCAACCCTAGAAAAGAGGGTGTTGGGTTCGAGAGGAAAATGGATGTTGATGGTTCTTACTGGATACCTGAGCAGTACCCCAAAACCACATGGGTTGCTGCTAAGGGACCTTCAGTGGGTCCATCCACCTTATCTGGCTTCACTAGTGCTAACCCAATTATCAGTGATGAATCCTTTGATGCAAACTATAAACTGTTCAGGAATCATTATGGTGAAGTGTTTGCCAGGTATATTGGTACTAACTGCAGAAATGGACACCTCTTAAGAATATCTGGGTACCCAAAATTTGTCTCGAAAGTCTTCCTGTGAATGTTGTTACGACACCACCTTGGAAGAAGACAAACCCCAGACCAAAGGCTTCATATGGTCCTAAGGCTTCATACAGACAGAGGACTCACCTGAGTCACCCTAACACCAATGTTTTGCAGGGAAATCATACTCAGACCTTTGAATATGAGCGTGTTTCATCAAACCGCTATGTTCATAAGTCTAAGAACTTTTCTGCTTATTCTTATGAGTATTATTCTCCTCCTGCAAGGCTATTTGCTAGGGCTTCAAAGCCAAAGTTCTCAGATGCTGCACTTAGACTCATTACTTCTAAGCCACCCCTGAAGATGTGGGTGGTTAAGAAAACTTAACTCTCTTTTGCAGGGAAAGGTCTCCAGCCAGAAATCAAAGGCGTTTGATGCTTATGCTGGGGACCTTAAACATCTTGTGGGATGCAAGATAAAATGCCCAAATGGTCTTACTATGTATTACATCCCGGGATTCCTTGACACTCATCCTATCTATCCTAACCAAGATCTGAACTTATATGTTCCACTTGTTCGTCAAATGTTTCTGCTTCACAACTCTCTTAGTGAAACCTATCCCCCAAACTGTACTGTAGGCTATGACACCTCAAGCTTCAGAATGGATTATGGATAGTGGCTGCACCAACCAAATGACTAGTGATCGAAGTCTTCTGATGGATTCAACTCTTTGGCCGTCTGATAAAAGTCATATCACATTTGCTGACACTGGTAAAAGTAAGGTATTGGGTGTTGGTAGAGTTGCAATCTCAAAGGATCAGCACATGGATAAAGTGATGCTTGTTGAATCCCTTGGTTTCAACTTAATGTCTGTATCAATGCTATGTGATTTGAACATGATTTTCATATTTGGAAAATATCGTTGCCTTGTCCTTATGGAATCTCACAAATCTCTTGTCGAAAAGATGATTTGTATATGGTAGATTTCTCAGCAGGACCACAGCTTGTTGTATGTCTTCTAGCAAAAGCTTCAGAGTGCTAGCTATGGCATCGGAGGCTAGGACATGCGGGCATGAGGAACTTGTACACTCTCACGAAGAAGAAGCATGTCGTGGGCATCGAAGGCATCAAGTTCAAGAAAGACCATATGTGTGGTGCCTATGAAGCTGGGAAGATGACTAGGGCCAAGCATCCCTCGAAGACAATCATGACGACATCGTAACCCTTCGAGCTACTTCACATGGACTTATTCGGCCCTACTCACTACTCTACTCTTACTACCACTGCTTGTCTCTATGGTTTCGTTATTGTTGATGATTACTCAAGATATACCTGGGTGCATATAATTCTCTATAAGACCGAAGTGTAGGATGTCTTCAGACGCTTCGCTAATCGTGCCATGACGAACTATGGCGTTAAGATCAAGCACATCAGAAGTGACAACGGCACAGAATACAAGAACACCGGCCGCGACACTTACCTTGATACACTGGGCATCACTAATGAGTTTTGTTCTCCTACACACTTCAGCAGAATGGCATCATGGAGCGCAAGAACAGAACCCTCATCGAGATGGCTCGGACGATGCTAGATGAGTACAAGACTCCAAGGAAGTTCTGGCCGGAAGCCATTGACACTACATGCCACGTCATCAGCCAAGTTTATCTTCACAAGCTTCTAAAGAAGACATCATATGAGTTGCTAACTGGTAAGAAGCCAAATGTCAGTTACTTTAGAGTATTTGGTGCTAGGTGCTGGATCAAGGATCCACATCACACTTCAAAATTTGCACCAAAAGCACATGAAGGTTTTATGCTTGGATACGGAAAGGATTCACACTCCTACAGAGTCTTCAACCTCTTTCACTATAAAGTGGTTGAAACAGTGGATGTGCGGTTCGATGAGACTAACGGCTCGTAGAGAGAGCACCTGCCAAATGTGCTAGATGAAGTACCTCCTAGTGAATCTATAAAGCTCATGGGTACTGGAGAAATCATACTGTCTAAAGCTCAGGCTGAAGATGAACTCATCATTGCACCAAGTCAACCGGAAAACAATGCTCAATCTGAAGTCAATGCTGAAGCTGAAGACGATGATCTGCAATGGCAAAATCTTTGACCGGTACATCCCCATGTTGCTAATGAAGTACAGATTGAGAAGATAATTGACAGCATCAATGCACCTGGTCCACTCACTCGTTCAAGAGCAATGCAACTAGCAAATTTCTGTGGGCACTCTGCATTTGTCTCTATATCTGAACCCAAGAAAGTTGTTGAAGCCTTTATGGAACCTGAATGGATTCGAGCCATGCAAGAAGAGCTTCATTAGTTCGATCTGAATAATGTCTGGGAACTAGTCAAGTGCCTTGATCCTCGCAAGCATAATATCATTGTCACCAAATGGATCTATCACAACAAACAAGATGAACATGGTCAAGTTGTCAGAAACAAGGCTTGTCTGGTTGCTCAAGGTTACACTCAAATAGAAGGGATTGACTTCGATGAAACATTTGCTCCCGTGGCAAGAATTGAAGCCATTCACATACTGCTTGCATATGCCAACCATCACAACATCCTTCTGTACCAAATGGATGTGAAGAGTGCCTTTCTCAATGGCAAGATTGAAGAAGAAGTGTATGTTGCACAACCACCTTGCTTTGAAGATCCAAAACATCCTAATATGGTGTAAAAGCTCAACAAGGCCCTGTATGGCCTCAAACAAGCTCCTTGCGCTTGGTATGACATGCTCAAAGACTTCTTGAAGAGCAAAGGCTTCAAACCTGGTTATCTAGAACCAACACTCTTCATGAAGTCATACAACGGTGAACTGTTTGTGTGCCAAATCTATGTGGATGACATTATCTTCGGCTGCATCGACAAGAGATACAGCAATGAGTTTAGGCAGATGATGCAAGAGCAATATCAGATGTCCATGATGGGTGAGCTGAAGTTCTTCCTTCGTCTTCAAATCCGTCAGCAGAGGAATGGCATCTTCATATCCCAAGAGAAATACCTCAAAGATTGCCTGAAGAAGTTTGGAATGCAAGACTGCAAAGGATACACGATGCCAATGCCAACCAAAAGTCATCTGGGTCCTGACGACAAAGGTAAAGAGTTCGATCAAAAGGTATATCGCTCCATGATTGGTTCCTTACTTTACTTATGTGCATCTAGGCCAGATATAATGCTTAGCGTTTGCATGTGTGCCCGATTCCAAGCGGCACCAAAGGAGTCGCATCACCTCACGGTGAAGCAAATACTTAGATATTTGGCTTACACCCCAATGATAGGATTATGGTATCCAAAGGGCTCAACATTTGATCTGATTGGGTATTCTGATGATGATTATGCTGGTGACAGGTTGATCGCAAATCTACCTCAGGAACATGTCACTTTCTCGGTCGATCACTTGTCTGTTGTTCTTCAAAGAAGCAGAACTATGTGTCAGTCTCCACTACTGAATCTGAATACATTGCTGCTGGATCATGCTGTGCTCAGCTTCTATGGATGAAGCAAACTCTCAAGAACTATGGCATCAACACGAAGAATGTGCCACTCTCTGTGACAATGAAAGAGCCATCAAGCTTTCCAAGAATCCAGTTTAGCACTCGAAGACAAAGCACATTCAGATCCGTCATCACTTTCTCAGAGATCATGTCAACAAGGAATACATTGATATCATTCACGTCAACACTGAAGAGCAATTGGCAGATACTTCACTAAGCCCTTGGATGAGAAAAGGTTTTGGAAGTTGCGGTGTGAGCTAAATATCTTAGAATCCTCGAATGTCCTATGAATGGACACACATCCTAACGCTTATGCATGTTGACGACTTAGATGTGCAACACACGAAGTAACATATATCTTTAATTAATGAAAACTTACCCTCTGAGTGTGAATACATTAATGTGAAATTTGACTTCGGAGCGCCACGATAATTGTGCGTCGTGTCTGGGTCTAATACTTCCTATACGGTGGGTAACGCCACCACCAAATTTTTATTGAAGTGTTTCTCTTGGCGTTACAATTGCAAAGTCTTCGCATTTGGATTGTCTTCAACATTGATTTGTCTTCATCATTTATCTTCACAATGTTG
>NC_041391.1:310560455-310560736 GCF_002162155.2 Triticum dicoccoides
TCCAAGATGGGATCTCCCGGGTACAGAAGGTTGTCGCGGTGGAAATAGGGTTTCGTGGTGCTCATGGATGTTTTCAGGGTATGTTGATATATATATATATATATATATATATATATATATATATATATATATATATATATATATATATATATATATATATATATATATATATATATATATATATAGGAAGTCGGTCAGGGGAGCCACGAGGGTGGGGGGCGCGCCCACCCCCCTAGGGCGCGCCTTGGACCCTCGTGGACTCCTCGTTTACTTCTTGACGT
>NC_041391.1:310560766-310600462 GCF_002162155.2 Triticum dicoccoides
AGACACACACACACACAGCCGATCTATTCTGCTAATATTAGCAGAATAACTATTCTGATAACACTTCTGCACTGCACGCTCAATGCAAGTGCACTGCACTTTCTATAGCAAGGGCACTGCAATACACACTAGTGAACTCCGTGTCGTAAAAAACTGCACGTAGTGTTTTTTTGATACTGTTTTTGCTCTATATTTTTAACCGTTTATCGGAACAAGGCGTATAATATATCGTTGGAAAGATATGGATTACATGCAACTTCGCCATGTTGAACACTTTTCGAGATTCCTCGCGGTTTAAGAGCAGTTTCAAAAATGGTGCGGCGAACGACGAGTGGCAGCGAGCGTATTTTCGCGATTTTTTCTAAACCGCTCATCGGAATAAAGCAAATGATGCGTCGTTGGAAAGATATCATCGAGGTGCATCTTTTTCATATGTATTGTATTTCTAATTCATTACGGTTTAAGAGCAGTTTCAAATTTACTAAATCGCGGAATTACGCTTTTTTGAATTTTTTTCAATTTTCGGTGTTGTTTTAGCTCCAATTTTGAACCGTTTGCCGTAATGAGGAGTATGATACGCTGTTGGAAATCTACGGAAAAGGCGCAACATTTGTATGTTGGAATACTTTTGAGATTCCTTACGGTTTTAAGTTTATTTTAAAAATGGTGATGCGGACGATGAGTGGCAGCGGCCATTTTTTCGCAAATTTTTACAAACCGCCAGTCGCAATGATTCAAGTGATACACCATTGGAAAGATATCAACGAGATGCAACTTTTTCATGTTGAACACTATGTCTAGTTCCTTGCGATTTAAGAGCAGTTTTAAATTTGCCGAAATGCGGACACTCTGTTTTTCACGACACCCAAATTACCGAGTGAACTTCATCCGACAGAAATCCGCACCGCCTCAAGCTGAAAATTGCATGAAAGCAGATGGGCGACTGAACTTCATAGTTTATTTGTCGGACCTAAATTTTTCAAGACAAGGAAGTGAAGTGTGCTTCATATGGAGCGCAAGTGAACCGCAACACTATGAAGAAGTGAACAACATTACTTTTGTGATTCCATAACAATTTTCTGCACTACGAGATGAACATCATGAGACAGCCGAACACACTGTTTTTAAATGGAAAACCGCACCACAACAAACGGTAAGAAAACTGCATGATGTCTTTTTTTACCTTTTTACAAATAAAAGTACGGTAAGAGAACTGCATGATGTCTTTTCTTTTTTTTAACTTCTTTACAAACGAAGGTAGACAGCGGAGAGGAGGGCAAGTGGACCACATCAATTTGTAAACTGCACCGCCAAGGTTTTCTGAATGAACTCCATCGTTTTAACAAATTTAAACTATGTCTATACATATGTGCAAAAATATTTTCCTCCAAAAATAATAAAAAGTGAACTCCTCTGTATGATGCAGTGTACTTCAAATATAAACGAATAATTTTCTTATGAACTATACTAGGAGAGCCCCAATCAAACTCCATGACCAAGAGTACAACACATCAACCCATTTCTGAATGGACTGCACGCAAGAGGGTGAGTCCATCGAGAGAGAGAGAGCCAACTACATATTTTTTCTTCATAAAAACACCGCCGCATCTGCTTTTTTACAACCAAACTTCATGATTACACATGCTTCACTGCATGAACAAGACACAAAATTCCCGATGGGGCGAGAGTAGCATGGGCATTGTACTGTGCATGGAAGCGCCGGCAGACCGCACGGATAGAGGATCGCTGTCAAATTACATGAGCAAGAACTGCAAAACAAAATCTGAAAAAACGCAAGAAATTGAACCATTAGTGTGCGACCATCGTCCAGGAGCCCGCGGGGGAATAACGATCGAAAAAAACAATCCAGCACTGGGATCCCAGTACTGCACTATCCCGTGGGGCGAACTACTCGCCCTCGTGGGCTGAGCTGCACGCTCGCTTAGCTCCAGAACATAACCGCACCGCACGGCAGCCATATGAACGGAACTGCAACACCCTGCTTCAGGAACCACGAGGCGATGCACACTATCTGAACAACTATGACGACAGATTTTTCATTCATCTCATGCAAAAAAATAGCAAACGGAAACCGCAATAGCAGGAATAGCAAACTGCTGTGCACTGATTTTTCTTCCCAAAATCAAAAGAGTAAACTGCAACAACAACCCCAAACGCTTTGTTCGTCAGAAGTGGAGAAGAAGCAGGGGGAGGCCGGTGCGCTTGAGAGAACCTCCTGGCCGGGGAGGGCGGGCTGCAGCGGAGCCCGAGGTGGACCGCATGGGGGTAGTCAGATGCGGGGCGGCACGACTTAAGGGGCGGCTGGGGCGGTGGCGAGCCGTGGTGCCTAGCATCGGTGGCTGGCCCGATCCAGCAGTGGCGCGCGCGCGATAAGCCTGGGGAAGGAGGTTGTCGCAAGGAGGATGGGGTGGCCCAACCTCTGATCCATGGAGGCATCAGTGTCGGGCTTTGAGGTGCTGGAGAGAGGCACCATGGCTGTGCGGGGAGGAAGAACCTGTGATCACCGGCGCCGCCACAGGCTCACCACCTCCCCTCGTACGCAGATCCGCCAGATCCCGTGGTCTGCTCCTTCCCCCAACCTCCCCCTCTGACAACGGTCACCCCCGGCCACAAAAGCCCGATGGCTAATCGGGCGAGTGATCTGCCAGATCTGGGCGACGCCGACGAGGATCCGTGAGGGATGCAACGACTAGGAGATGCGCGGTGGGCTGGCCATGGGCGTTGAAGAAAGGTGGAAGAAGGAAGGGGATCCAGGGGTGGTGGCGATCCCGGGAGCAAGAAGAAGCATGGCGGACTCGGCCATGAGGAAGAGGAGGCATGGCGGGCCCGACCGGGAGGAAGAGGATGGGCGGGGGCGCCGGCCAGGAGGAAGAGGGGTGGGGTGGTTGTGGGGCGCCGGGGGGTGGAGGTGGGGCGCCGGGGTGGTGGGTGATGGTGAGGCACTGCCGAGGGTAGGAGGTGTCGGGATAAGAAGGTGGGGGATCGGGGGTAGTGGGCTGCCCGGTTCGGGTCGGTGGGTGTGCTTTTTAGCGAAGGAGAGGTGTTAGCAAAATAAGCTCCGATGTTAGCAGAATATATATATATATATATAGGGTGGGTCTATTCTAATAACACCTTTAAGAGTCTTATTGTGCACACCAAATCGCTTATTCTGCTAACACCTGTCGCACCCACGAGCTCTAACACAAAACGAACTGCGCGCAAACCCACTCCCCCCTCCTCGCAACCCACCAACCTCTCCCGACCCGCAGAGCTTCCCTCCCGCTCCCGCATCCCGTGCTCACATCCAACCTTCTTCCTCCCCAGCCACCGCCCCCTCCTACCACCTTCTTCCGCGCCCCAGCGCCCCACCGGAGGAGCCCAGCCGCCGGCTGCCCTACCCAACACGTCGCCACCCTACCCGACGCCCCGCCCCGAGCACCCCCCACCTCCTGATCCGGCTATCCGAGATCCGCCGCCTCCAGCTCTCGCTCCGGCGCCGCCCTCCTGCGGCGAGCTCCCTTCCTTCGGATCTGTCCAGCCACATCCTACCTCCCATCCTCTTCTCCTCCCCCGCCCCCACCTGCGACGCCCTACCACCAGCCGCCCTTGATTCGGCGAGATGGAAAGCCAACGCGCGCCACATGCCCTCCCCGATCCCTCTTCAACTTCGGCGCGGGTCGAAGAGCACCAGCCGCCACCCGATGGAGGCGGAGGTGGCCTCCCCCAATGCACCCCTGCCTGGGGGCTTGCTGCGCCGCCACTGGATGTCTCTTCTAGTGGATCTTCGCGTCTTGGCCGACATCCCTTCCTGGTGCAGTCCACGCTCCGGGGCGGCCATCTGGGCATGAGCACCTCGGGCATGGCCGACGCCGGATTCCGCCACGCCTTGCTCCTGCAGCATTCTGTACAGTTCATTCCGTGGGGGTGTCGCGATGCAGTACGCATCGTTGTGGCGATGTGGCTCGATGGTAGTGCTCGGTGCGGTTCGGCAGCCTGGCAAGTTTTTTGTTTGTTCTTTGTCTTTGAAATTGATTTTTTGTTCATGTGCTGCAGAGCAGCACCTACGCTTCCGTCAATTTCTTTTCGTGTGCAATTTGCTTTGAAAACAGAGAAGGGCTCCGGTGAGGCCTTCGCGGGCGAGATGCTCCCGACCTTGCCTCTTCCGATCATTTCCATCCCCTAAATCTGGCTGTGCACGCAGGATGCAGCTCATAGCAGGATCAAGGATCCCCTTCCTCCACCTGGGACAGGAGCACCGCACCTTCGTGCTATTCGGCGGACCCCGTTTGCGGGTTGCAGCTCGCTTCTGGCGCCGCTGCAGTTTGCGGTTCTGTACGCATGCAGTGCAGTAGGCGCATCTCCATGGCACTTCAGCCACGCCATGAAAATCCTCGCCGGATCCGACGAACCACCACCGGATTCGTGGAGATCTTCCCGCCACGACGAGTTTCTACCCCCACATCAGGCGCCTGGATCATGGCGCCCATCCCACACCCCGGCAGACGTCCCCCCTGCATCCCTCCCCGCGCACCCTGTGGTCTGCTTCGTCAAGCCACTGGTGCGCCATGTGCGGCATCGTGTAGTCCACTGTGTGGGTGCATGCAGCACGCCCACCCCGCACCCCTGGCGCCGTGCAGTCCACCAAGTGCAAAAGCAGCTTCCTGCGACGCCATGGAGCTCCCTTTGCTTAGCAAGGTCCATGGGGAGAGTACCTTTATGCAGGGGCAGTGCCATGGAAGGCTTGAGCTCTTCCGCTCCTCAACAAGCAGCAGCAGCGTGACGTTGAGGTCTTCCCCTATGGAAGGTCATCGACGGAGGTCCAGCCCCTATTCGATTTCAAGTATCTCATCCCCTCCTCTTGGATTTAGTAGGCTAAATGATTACTTTTTATGCAGCAGCAGGCCGAGCGATGGTGGTGGCCGACTGATGGTGACGGGATGGAGGCTGCTACTGTGTTGTATGGTATGAATCCCTCACACCTTGATCTCTTCTTGGCTGCTACTACACCAAGATCATCTGCATGCGTGTGTTGTGGTTGTGCAGCTCGGAGATGCTCGCCATGCGGTTCAGGGCTCGTGCGCGTGCATTCCAACGAGCGTCATCTCTTCCCCTCTGGTCGGTCGACCATGGCCGTGCAGCTCAGAGACGCTCGCCATGTGGTTCGGAGCTCGTGCGCGTGCAGTCCAGCAATTGCCATCTCTTCCCCCCGCAGTTCGTCGACCATGCCATGCAACTCAAATGCAGTTCTGCTGGTGTATGTGTGTGGCTGTAAAACAACGAATGGATGTATGTGTGTATATGAGCATCGACGAAGGAGCAAAACAAAATGTGCGCGTGTAGTTTTGTTAGCTCTGTCGTGCGGTACTTTGTTTTTGTTTTGTGCGGTTGGCTTGTTTGTTAAAAAAATTCAAAGAATGTTGGTGGGACATATGCAAAATGTAATTTTAAATGCAGTCCACTCGTCCCATTCATGCAGCTCACTAACATTGACCATGTAGTCCATATGAATTTACACAAAATATATATTAAGAAACAAACAAAACAATTAAGTAGTTCACTTGGTAAAAATTAGCAAGTATGAAAAAAGACAACAAAAACTTATGAGGTTCACTTTCGGGAGTGTTGCGGTCCACTCGTTCAAAAAAAAGTTAAAAAAAAGACAACAAAAACTTGTGCGAGAAAGTTTATGTTCGACAAAAAGAAATCATGAAGTTCACCTTACTGTCTGTTGCAGTGCTGTTTTCAGTTTGAAGTAGTGCGTTCTTCTGTCCGGCGACGATTTTGGTGTCGCGAAAAAACAGAGTGTCTGCTTTTCGCTAATTTTAAACTGCTCTTAAACCGTAAGGAATTAGAGAGTATGTTCTACATGAAAAAGTTCCGCATCGTTGATATCTTTCCAACGACGTATAGTTTGAATCATTCCGACCAGCGGTTTGCAATTTTTTTTTTGCCAAAAACGGTTGTTGCCACTCGTCGTCCGCCGCACGATTTCCAAAATTAACTTAAAACCGTAAGGAATTTCAAAAATATTTCAACATATGAAAGTTGCGCCTCGTTCGTAGATTTCCAACGGCGTATCACACGCCTCGTTTCGACTAACGGTTCAAAAACTAGAGCGAAAACAGTACCGAAAATTTGGAAAAATTTGAAAAACAGAATTCCGCGATTTAGTAAATTTGAAACTGCTCTTAAACCATAATGAATTAGAGAAATATTTATATATGAAAAAGATGCGCCTCGACGATATCTATCCAACGGCGTATAATTTGCTTCATTCCGACAAGCAGTTTAGAAAAAAAACGCTAAAAAACGCTCGCTGCGACTCGTCATCCGCCGCACTATTTTCAAAACTGCTCTTAAACCGTGTGGAATCTCGAAAAGTGTTTAACATGTAGAAGTTGCGCTTAATCCATAGCTTTTCAATGGTATATTACACACCTCATTCTGATAAACGGTTAAAAAATTAGAGCAAAAACAGTTCCGAAAAAACAGTCTTTATTGCAGTGCTCGTCGTCAAAATGATGCAGTGCGCTTCTGTTGAGCGTGCAGTGCCGAAGTGGCGTGCAGAATAGTTATTCTGCTAATATTAGCAGAATAGACCGTCTGTATATATATATATATATATATATATATATATATATATATATATATATATATATATATATATATGTGTGTGTGTGTGTGTGTGTGTGTGTGTGTGTGTGTGTGTGTGTGTGTGTTCTGTCCTATACAGCCACTTATAGCTATGTCTTCACTCTTGAAACCTTTGATCTAAGTGAATGTGATCGGACCCTAACCTGCTCTATGCTTCTACCTCAACTCTATCTGTCCAAATCATATGCATTCTATTGAAACCTGTCGATTGTCTTTTCTGAGTCCTTGTTAGCAGAGGACAATCTGACAAATATTTAATCTGTTTTTAATGTTGCATCCTTATTGCCTGAAAACCGGAGAAGCCGGAACGACCACCCGACAATCCAGGCATGCGTGGGAACATGGAACAACTCTCAATGAGTTGCATCTATGCCACATGTCTTTCAGATGTGAACCGCTAGGGGCACCTACGTAATAGCGCTACGTTGCCCTCCTCTTCCTTATAAATTCTCACCCGCGTGGTCATTATCTGTTCTTCCACCTCGCCACCTCCAACAAACACTAGCGCCTCCGCTGGCTCATGCCGTCGCCGGATAAGAAGCGCTTAGCTGCCGCAACCTCTTCGTCGTAGTCCTCACACCAGTCCCTGACCTCGTCCTCTCCGCCGCCGCCAAGTTAGGGCGCAGGAGATCGAACTGCTTGGCCTCTCTTCCCATCCGTCTAGCAGTTCGCCAAGGGTAAATAAATCTTACTTTTTACTGCCTTTTTAGATCTGTCAAATCCGACCATTTTTTCCAAAAGTGGTTTCTAAACTTCCAAATCTGGATTTGTTCCCTTCTGCATCTCATACCATGCTTAGTATATTCATTTATGCTTCATAACTAGTTAGATTCCTCACTTGTACTTATTCATGGATTCGTACAAATCTGGAACCGACTCTCTCCAAATAAGTGAATTTCGCACTATGAGGTAAATATCTTCAAAACTGATTTATCTTCAAAATCTCCTAAGAATGCATATGACCTCTTCCCCTTCCCTCGCATCTTTAATGTTGTCACAGGTACATGTCCGTGGGAGAATCCATTGGTTCTCATACTCTGCATTCATTTGCAGAATACTTACAACATCACATTGAATCACCTAAAGCCAGTTCTTGTCTGAAGCCAATCAGAAGGAAGCCACTCTCTGAGCTGAAGCCAATCAGCTTAAATATTATGGCTTCAGAAAAGTCTGCTCGGAAGGGTGGCAGGCAACACCGAGGCAATACAGCTCTTGATCTGCCTCCTGCCTTGTATGAACAATACAAGTCAGACCCTGATGAAAACTACAACCAGCGGAAGAACCGGATTCAGTGGATCCGAAGATATTGGGCTGAGGAGCGGTTCAAGTACAAATTTGTCACGCCTGAATATGCCGAGAAAAACGCCATCAAGCATCCATGGGGAGACTGTCTGTATCGCGACCTAGTGCCGAAGAACAAGGCTGAAGCTATTGCGCAGGAATTCTATCCTTGCATGGTCAGAGGACCGCAGCCTAAAAATGCTGACCCATCCTCCTTATTATGGTGTCGTGAAGACACTCTCTTCAAGCGCAACTTTCAGTTTGCCAAAGATTCTGCTGCCCAGAACGCAAAAGATATGGCCTCAACTTCAACCATGGCCCCTCTGCTCCCAGATCTGATGGGACACATGATGCCAATGAAAACAGAATTGGCCCCTTTGCCAATTTCAATGGGCTTCTGTCTCACATTGTTGCTCAGAGAGCAGCAGTGGAGCACTCTGATGGTGATGCCGATACTGAAGCTGCTCCGTCACCACCCAAGAAAAAGAAGAAGACAAAAGCTTCTAAGTCGTCTTCTTCACCAAAAGCTTCAGCAAGGAAGCCTCTGAGGATTGCACCGCCAGAATCCAGTGTGCAATCTGAGGACTTATCTCGTGTGTCCAAAAGGACCAAGAAGCCACTGACCAAGAAGGCCACAGGACAACCACTAACACCATTCGTTGTGCTTCGCAACGAAGATGAAGCCATTGATATTTCTAGTGATGAAGATCTTGTTGATGATGCTCTGGAAATGCTTATCAAGAGCAAGCAAGAAGCTGAAATCTTCAATGATATGCCGCTCTTTGATGTTGGTATTCTCAATAACTTCATCGATGAGTGGTTTGACAACCAGGACATCAGTATTGATGAGCTTCAGCTCCCAGTGGACACCAGCGTCACCTTCCATGGTGCCATTGCTGGTGAATTGGCCTTGGCTCAGAAGATAGTCGAGCTGAAGAACAAGATTGATTATGAGAAGGCTCACTTCAAGAAGCACATGGACAAGATCAGTGTGGATGATGTTCAAATCTTCAAGAAGATGTTGCATGACCTCATGGAGGAGTTCCACAAGAAACGCACAGAAGCTAAAGGTTCAAGGTAGCGCATGAAGTATCTGGCCGAGAAATGTGTTCAATCCCATAATGAAGCAGAGAAGCGTAAAGCTCTTGGGCATCCTGGCATTGACCCAGGATGGCTTCCAAGAAGAAGAAGGCTGCTGAGACCCACACTGCACCAAGGCAGGAAGAACCTCCCATTGTCTTCCCTGCCAGTATGACAGGCTCGAAGCCTAAGGTCCCCTCAGCAGCTTCTGAACTGAAGAAGACAAGAGCGGTTGAAGCTGAAGCCAAGAAGCGCAAGCACAAGGACGCATCTGACGATGCTCCTTCTAAGAAGAAGCTGAAGACTAAGGAAACTAAGTCTTCAAAGAAAGAGTGTACTGCAGCCTCTCAGCTACTCATTGTTGAACCCATCTCTGTTGCTCCCCTGCTGCCACAAACCAAGAGCGTCGAGTTGTACTCCACCAGCATGCTTCCATGGAGGCTCACGGAGAAGAGCAAGTTCCAGCTATTGACCCCAACATAGCTGAAGACATTGGTCACGAAGACAATGTTGTTGATGACGAAGTCCTTCCTCAGCTAGAGCATCAGTTGGTATCATCGCCTGCTCCAACAAGCAGCGAATACATCAGCATTGGTCATCCATTGACACCAATCCCTCAGGATGATTCATGGGCCGAGTGCCCGCAAGAAGAAACCCCAGTTCGAGATGCAACACCCGTTACTCCACCAGCGCAAGTCACCAGCCCAATGGTGAATGACGACAACTACGTGGAGACCACACCACGCCAAAGGCGTTGCCCATGTATCAACAGCTTCGCAAAGGCCTCAGGCCATCGATCTCCATGTCAACCATCCCAGAAGAAGAGTCACACCAATCTAGCTCAGTGGCACGTCAAGTGTTCCCTGAAGAAAATCCTTCTGCGACGTTTCCTGTGTCTGAAGCCAATGAAGAAACAAGAAGAGAAGAGAGAGTTGCTATGCCCCCTATTCTAGATGAAGTCATTCTCGAGGAGAATGAGACTGTGCAAGACCCTCTGGTCGTTGACCATATGGAGGTTGAGAATGTTGAGGCTGCCACAAACACTCCTGAAGCCAATGACCATGTCTTGGCTGATGATCGTGTGGAGCCTGAAGCCAATGCTGGGCCTGAAGCCAATGAGAATCTTGAAGCTTCTGCCTCGCAGGTCCCCACTGACGGTGTTGTTCCTCCCCCCAAAGCCTCACACGATGGAGTTGGCTTACAACCGACATATGGAGTTGGTATCTGTTTGCTGGCCTGTCCTGGTACCACCCACTGGTCCCGGACCGCAATATGACTATCATGTGCAGCAGAGACCACCTGTGTAGAAGCCTAAGCCAATACTGCCAAGATTGCCAGGTCCTACTACATCTCCTAGATCTTTGAGTGTCAATAGCTTCAGAGCATACAACACCTTCTTTGACAGTGATAAGAATCCCTACTCGAAGCCAAGGATCTCCTCAGACCGCTTCTGGAGCCACCAACAGCGCAGCTACTACTCTTGTGTTCTCTACAACCAAGAGCGAATCTTCCCTCACATGTGCCTTGATTGTGAAGCTATGGATGGGCTCCCTTGTCTTGAGGAAGCTATGGATTGCTTTCGTGATGCCAGCCTTCTAGAATTCGTCACATCCAAAGAGCACTAGAATGAAGAGCTTCTGCTGCAGTTCTATGCTACTCTTCACATACGTGGATACAACAGGGATCCGAAGACATGGACCCTTGAGTGGATGACAGGTGATGTGCACCATGAAGCCAAATCTCAGGACATCATTGAGCTTACCTCCCTGCCCACTCAAGGTGAATTGTATGAGCCTGGTTATCAGCGCCACACAGAAGGACTGCAGAGCATTTTTTAGCGTCCTGAACCCAATATGAGTCAGATGCTCAGCATGATGAAGACATTGCCTCGTGATGCAAAATATCCAAAGGAATTCTTTGTCCAGGACCTTGAATACTTGCCTCGCATAATTTATCATATCCTGAGGCGTACTCTCTGGCCAATCAAGGGACATTCTTCTGAAGCCAAACTTGAAGGCGCCATGAAGACTTTGGTTTTCTATATTGTCAATGGCATCAAGTTCAACACCTAGGATTTCTTCATTAGACAGCTTGCTACATCTACGATTGATCTTTTTGGATTGAAGTTTTACGCTCCATGGGTGATGTGCCTAATCAAGCTTCATTCAAGTGTCAGCTATCAGCCTTCTGCACGTAACCATCTGGTTTTCTTGCTTGAGGTTGATCTGTCTGTTGAAGCCATCTACCCTGAGCCTGCCAAGGAGCCAGTATATCTTCATAATGCTGATCATCAAAGCTTCACGCAACCAATTGAAGGAGTCCATGTTCCGAATGCTGCTGTTCCTGCTTATCCGCTTGCTGGAAATGTGCGTCTGCCTCACCGTGCTAATACTGAAGCCACTGCCAGTATAGTCGCTCAACGGCCTCGGAAGCGCTCTCGGGTCCTCAATGATCGAGAACTGCTTGTGGCCTTACATCAGAAGCAAGACAAGCACCATGACTGGCTTAAGCGTCAAATGCATAGTATCTTTGTGGATGTCAATCGCATTCGCAATCTGGCTACCAAGAACTCTTTTGTTGCCCATGAGAATGTTAGGCGGTCCTAGAAGAGCCTCACTCTGCTACGTTCTGAAGATGATCTTAAAGCAGATGGCTTCACCGAAAGCTTCAAGTTTGACTCCAGGCCTCCTCCTAATGCAAGCTGGCACCATACTCCCTCTCTTGAAGACTCTGAGTATTCATCTTCGGCTGCAACTGTAGTTGCCAATGTCGTTGATGAAGAAGACGATGCCACTTCAGCAACCATGTCTACACTGCATATCGACTCTGCACCACCAAACTCCAGCAACGACCCTGCTCCACCGTCTGCTCCTTCTAGGAACGAGTAGATGCTCTATGTCTTCAAACCTTTTTGGTCCTTACTAACAAAAGGGGGAGAAGCATATGAGTTGATAGTCTTCAAGCGGGTCCCTATGGGTGGCTGCATTACTTTTTGCCAACTCTTACAACTCTCGTCTTTTGATACTTTTGGTTCTCTAAGTTATAACACTTAAACTTGATGGTCGTCTGCTACTTTATCTGCTATTCTGTGATGTGATGCGATGATAAATCCTGCATGAAGTCATTCTGCAGACGTCCATTTTCCATTATGCATATCACTATCTTCTTTACTTGCTTATATGCATAATGCATTTTCTTCACACTTTGATGATGGCCTCCACAAAGCAAAACCTTCCATGCGCATTTGCATTCAAACGCAAGTCATCTATATGCACATATTCAGGGGGAGCCTCGTCTTATGTATGAAGACAATACTCACAACACTAAACTTTCACATACTTTTATCCTCGTTGAAACCTTCAACCAGTTTGTCATCAATCACCAAAAAGGGGGAGATTGTAAGTGCATCTAGTGCCACCCCTAGTTGGTTTTGGAGTATTGATGACAAACTTGGTTGAGGGACTAATGTGTTTGTGAGAATTGCAGGATAACACAGGTAGTAGTCCCATATTGATTCGGTTTACCTACCAGAGATGACCCCTAAAAATGTGTGAAGACATTGAAGACTATGGTTGACATTCACATTAAAGACTATGACAAGAGAAGACATCGCGTGAAGACTATGGAGTGCGAAGATATAGTTGTTTCGTAGTTTCCTTTCTTCTTTGTTGAGTCATAGGAACCACCATACTGTTAAGTGGGGTCCAAGTGAACAAAGTCAGAGTGACTGATGTGATGCTCAACCAAAACCTATGTCTTCGAGCGAAGATAATGAGAGCAAATCTTATCCAGAGCTGGATGAGTCAGCTTGGCTTGTAGCCGAAGCTAAGTTGTCGCGTGTGTTTGAAATCTGATTGTTGGACACGTGTCAGTTCCTTAGTGACCTAGGGTCATTTTGGACAAATCAGGTCGGGTTGCCTCCTGGCTATAAATAGCCCACCCCCTACACCATAAATTGGTGGCTGCTCAGAGTTTGTGCACGGCTTTTCTCGTTTGAGAGCAACCCACCTCCGAAGCCTTTGAGAGAGAATCCTTGCAAGGACAAAGCCCAAAACACCCAGAGCCAAAGAGTGTTTGGCATCACTGAAGTCTTTCTATCCGCGTGATCTGAAGACTTATTACACTTGAGGACTGTGAATCCTCCAGCCGGTTAGGCATCGCGTTCTGAGCATTCAAGAGTCATTGTGGATTGCCAGTGAACGAAGTCTGTGAAGGTTTGGAAGTCTCCCTTGAAGACTTACCAGAGTGATTGGGCGAGGACTAAGTGTTCTTAGCTCAAGGGGAATAAGGTGAAGACACGGTCTTCTGAGTTGAATCTCAGCCTCCCTAACCAGACGTATAGTTGACACAACAACTGGAACTGGTCCAACAAATCCCTTGTCCTCTCCGAGCAACTGGTTCTATCCTACCTCTCTCGCCTTATTTACAGTTTGTCTTCGTGAAGTCTTTGCCTACTTGCCTAATATGTTTGACTTCACTGTGTGAAGACTGTTGTCTGTTTGGCTTCATACTATCTTCCATCCTGATCCATTCTACCTACCTGCTTATAGTCTTCGTGCTTTCACTACACTGCTTACTTGAATATGGCTTGTCTAGTGTAGTCTACCTTCTGCTGCATATCAATATGGTCACTTCTATCGTCTGTCTTCGAAACACCCCTGTTTTGAAGACTTTCATAAAATCTTCTATTCACCTCCCCCCTCTAGTCGAATACTAGCACTTTCACCATTAGATGAGCTATTGGTACGGAAGCTAGTACTTGCTGATGTAGATCCCTCTTTGCGGCCTTTATTGCGCAACACAATGAAAATGGTTCAACTGAACAATATGTGTGTGATACGCGACAAAAAGGTCCGTGATCAGAAATGTGTGCGAAGACCAATAATAATGCTGACGATTACTGCTAATAAGCCGTGTGATTTTCTATGTCTACAGAAGAACAACATGTATATATCTAACTAAAATAAACATCCAATTACATAAGTGACTATACAGATCATTCGCACACACCTCAATAAACAATTGCATGCATTCTAAAGTAGGAGAAACGATCGTCTAGTCATCTACTTCTTGTGACACTCCCGACACTGCTTTGTGGCTCGATCCCTTGGCTGGGTCGTGAACAAGACACTTCCTCATGTCAACGATCCGCCTGTACATCTCGTAGCTTGTGTACACGTCATTGGCCGCATACTTGATGTGGTCTTCATCCAGTCTCTAATGCCAAACACTGTGCCAGGTGTCCTTGTCCTTCTTGCTCTCATCCTTCATCTTCATGCAGTAGGGTTCAATGATGGCCGAGGCGAGGTCAACCAGGGAGTTTAGTTTGTTCTTGGCGCTTCCCCAGACCTTGTAGTGGTCCTGGATGTTGACAAGATTCGGGCATTTCAAGCCCGAAACCTTGAGCGCTTTTAGATTGTTGGTGGTGTCCACTGCAGCGAACTTGTAGTCGGAGCTGTTGATAAAACTGGAGAAACGCTCACAAGGCCTTGTGGCCAAGTGGTAGTTGTAGATGAGGACGTCATGTCGCATGCACAACTAGGCGATGGCAACCTTCTGATCGTGCCTGGCACGACCGATGGTGTACTCGAGGTCGAAGCGGACCACTTGGTACTTGTCCTCGGCAAGTAACTGCTGCATAGTTTGGATGGAGCTCTCCACCGACACCGGATCGTTCGTGTACACCACCAAGAGGGCTTTTCCCCTCACGTGGGTGTCCACTACGTGATGCATGGTGAACTGCCTGTCGTTGTCATCGTCGGCCGCTTGGAGCGCCATTGGAGCCACGGGGATCGCCATTGGAACCGCTGGATGTCCTCTCTGTATGTGTCATCGTGGAGGTGCTTATTGTGTCGTGTGACGCGAGAGATGAAGGTAAATGGCCGCAGGAATAAATGGGGTCGTGCGGCCTGGATTCTCGGCATGTCCGCATGGCAGTTTTTGCATCGGGTAACTGCATTGTGGAGTCGCACCCGGCGCAACCACATGCACACGAACGTCCGTGATCGTGCGCCGGCCCCAAACACTGGCAGCGCGCGTGGAGGGACGAGGGCAAAGCACCTGGAGGGACGTGAGAGGGCAGAGCGTGCGCGGTGGGACGCGAGCAAAGCGCGTCGCGGCTACCTCAACCGCAAGCAACCACACGCATAGAGCAGTTGAACACGCAGGAATGGTCACCTACAAGCCGGCCCACACTTGCGTCGCTGCGTAGAGAGCGGCCGTGTGCTACTACCTCCGTCTTGGTCTATAGTCCCCTTTATATTATGTGCCATACTTTGCCCTCAAATTTAACCAACAAAATGTTAATGCAAGTTATAAAAATTATACAATTGGAAACAATATGAATCCAACTATATAATCTTTGGTGACATGCATTCATATTTTATTAGTTAAATCCTACTTATAAACCAGGACGGGTGTATAGTAGGTAGTTCAATCGCAAACATTTTTTTATTAAACCGTATGTGTACGTGGACTTTTGTCCTCCTCTCGCACGTCTTGTCACCCTGCTGCTGCAGACGGCTTACAGGGCAAGCTTGTGCAGCGCGCGGGAGCGTTCTTTTGGCAAAATAGTGGCGCCAATGAATCGTCAGCGAGCCTATTCCCGCGCAAGCTTCCCGCCTGACTGAGTATAATCCCACAAAATCCCAATCCTTACTGGCCTGCTATAAAAACCCTCAGGGCCGGCGAGTCCTGCGTTGCATTTTCCCCTCCCACCCTGTAGCTTATCTCGTATGCTTCTCCCACAATCGCCAATGGCACCGGTCCGTCGTGGTCACTCAGCCACTCCACCATCATCAGACGACAGCTCCTGCTGGGAGGGTGCACCGCGGCGGCGGCGCAATCTCCGGCGTAGTGTAGTGCACGTGGCGTCCATGTTGGGTTTGCGCGCAACACCCACCACACGCTCTGTCGCCCGCGCCCGTCGGCAGCTGTTGCCGACCGCCGTTGCCGCCACACCACTATCGAAAGCCAGGGCCATCGCCCGCTCCACCGCCGCGGCTTGAAGGCGGGAGGTGGCCGTCGTGGCCGCCACCCCACTGCCGGCCACCGTGGCCATCACCCGCTCCGCCACTGCGGCCCGAAGGCGGGAGGTGGTGGTTGTGGCCGCCACCCCATCGTTGGCCGCCCTGGCCGCCATCCCACCGTCGACCGCCGGGGTCATCACCCGCTCCGCCACCGCTGCCCAAAGGCGGGAGGCGGAGGTGGATGCCGGCACATGCATCAGCGACCTTGCGCGCTACACCGAGTTCCTGCCGGAGGAGGAGGTGGAGCGCCTCGTCGAGCACGCAAAGATCATTACCGCCACCGTGGCCGCGGCACACGCCACCTCAGAGGCAAGGAATCAGGAGATCTACAAGGAGAACCACCGCTTCGAGAGGGATCGTTTGGAGCGGCAGTGGGCGTTCGAGCTAGCAAGCGTCGCCGAACATGCAGCAGCGGCAGGCACCATATTGCATTTGTCCAGCTCATCGGTAGGCTCCTCCTCCTCTGCCTCTTGCTGAGCATGCTCGGTAGAGGAGAGGCTGTCGGAAGTAGTACAAAGCCCCTCCGTAGTAGTAATATTTAGGGGCTATTTTGTTCAGGTCATCTGACTATAGATGTGGTGGAACTGTACAACATACTTAAAATAAGCTAGTATATAAAGTAGAACTAGCTATTTCAGTACGTGGTTGGCAACAATTGGGGAAAAGTTTGGTCGGTTCAGCTATCGAGTTGAACTGTTTGTATAAATTAAGCATGACTGCCTAATCTATGAATGAAATCTATGCTTAATTACTGAATTTTAGTTGCAAAAAATAGATAGTGCTAGTGATTTTTAGCTGCATATTTTGACAAATCGCAGTGTTACAAGGTTGACACATGGAAATGTTACTAGATCAACAAATGTCAATCTTTTAAGTTTGACAAATGGCAACATACCCAATATGACAGATGCAAATTTTACCAAATTGTTTGTAAGTGATTGCACACGAGTCATCCAAAACAACCGTTTGCGTTGAAGAGGTGCACAAATCCTGCTCTCGCTTTGCATACGGGTGTTCTATCTAAAACTTTTGCGATCAACAGCTGCACAAATCCTGCTCGGCACATTTTCCCTTGGCTTCCTGGGGAAGCTGTCGGTTTGCATATAGGTGTTCTAACTAAAATGTTTGCGATCGAGATACAATATTAAACCCAAGAAAAAAACTATTTCCAGCGGTGGCGGAGGCGGCGTGCCGCGTCGTCCTTATCATTGTCGTCCTCTGGGACGCTGTTGTTGAAGTCTTCAAGGCAGCTCATAATGTTCTTCACTTGTAAATCAAATATCATGTCATTGCGCGATCGAAGGGCGGGGCGCGGGAGGACGGTAGTTGGCGGCGCTGAGAGGCAGTGGTCGACGGCGGCGTCCCATGCTGCTGAGGGGGGGCGCGTGCATGGGCACGGGCGCGGCAGGTGCAGCCAAACGCATGGGAACCGGCGCTGCTGTGGGTGGAGGGACACGCACGCGCACAGGCGCTGGCACTGGCGCTGGCATGTACATGAGCTCGCGCGGGTCCGTAATGATCTCGGTGACGCCCGCGGCTTCCAGCTCTGCGATAGTTCTTGGCGACCAGCTCGTCAATGCTACGACGATGGTCGGTGGCGCGGGCGCGGGGATGGGAGCTGGGACGGGAGCGGGGGCAGCAACAGCCGCGGCCAGCTCGTCCTGGGCCATGTCCATGAGGCCCCATTCCTCCTTATTTTCTATCTCCTCCAGCTCGGAGTCGACTTCACCAAGCTTGAAGACTAGTGGCAGACGATCCTTCTGCGCCATGGCGTTGGTGGAGGTCACGAGACGGAGGGGAATGTGAGGCAAATAGTAAGGCCGCTTGTATTAAGCAGCGGCTCGGGTGCCATTAATGAGCGTCCATGGAAGTCAAATGGCTCGATTCCCAGTGAGCCTGCATAGCATACAGCTCACACGCTTCCCAGTGAGCTTGCCAATTGGAGGATAGCTTGCACGCCTCTCGGTCAGCCTGCGCACCAGACTGCGCGGACTGCGCTCGCGCGCCTCCCATTCAGTCAAGCAGCTGTCCGCACGGCACCTCCTATAGCCATTAGAACAAAGACACGTGGTGTCACGTGAATGGTTAACATAACGCACATGATTTGAATTATACAAATGTTTGTGAGGTTAGAGTGGCAGCTATTTGTTTGAAAATGCCTTTATTGGCTGTTATTCGAGTGCTTCTTCTCTCAAAATGGACACGAAAAATACCACAGCATGTCGGGTGCCATTCCATAATAGCATGCCAAGTTTCATGAATTTCAGACGAGTTTTGGATTTGCTAGAATTTAAAAATATCAAAACATTTTGCCGGCAATCAACAGTGCCCTAGTGTTTGAAATTCATTCCCATTTCTTGCACGGGACCTAAGCATGCACCCAAGGACAAAGATTTGATTTTTCAACCAATTTATATGCACTGGAGCATGTGCATGTAGTTCAAATTTGAATTATGCACATAAAATGCCTAGAAAACCCAGTTAATGTATAAAAAGTCCAAATGAACCCCAAAAAATTGCAAAATTTAACACAACACTCCTGTTGTTCTATGTTGACACTAGAAAATTTTTGAAAGCAATAAGAGGTAGCGGATATCATTTCGTCCCTGAAGGTGGGACATTCCTACCGAAACCATCAGGCTTGTGGTGAGAAACTCTCGTTTGTGAGAATCTTATACCCAAACTTGCCCCAAATGGGACAAAAATATTACCATCGCATGTCGATGCCGCTCCATGATAGCATGCCAAGTTTCATGAATTTCAAATGAGATTTGGATTTTCTAGAATTTAAAAACCAGGAATCTCAATGTTTGCGGCTGAGTGACGGTGGCAGGGTGTTCGACATTAGTTCCCATTTCTTGTATGGGACCTAAGCATGCAACCAAGGACAAAGATTTGACTTTTCAACCAATTTATATGCATTAGAGCATGTGCTTGTAGTTCAAATTTGAATTACGCACATAAATGCATTGAAAACTCAATTAATGCATAAAAATACCCAAACAAACCCCAAAATATCCCAAAAAATGACACAACACTCCTATTGTTCTGTGTTGACACTAGAAAAAATTTAAAAGCAATAAGAGGCAGCGGATATTGTTTCGTCCCCAAAGGTGGGACATTCCCTACCGAAACCATTAGGCTTGTTGTGAGAACCTTTGGTTTGTGAGAAGCATATCCCCAAACCTGCACAAAATGGGACAATATTTTTACCACGACATGTTGATGCCGCTCCATGATAGCATGCCAAGTTTCATGAATTTCAGACGAGTTTTGGATTTACTACAATTTAAAAACCAGGAATCACAATGTTTGTGGCTGAGTGACGGTGGCAGGGTGTTTGACATTCATTCCCATTTCTTGCATGGGACCTAAGCATGCAACCAAGCACACAGATTTGAATTTTCAACCAATTTATATGCAATAGAGCATGTGCTCATAAATGCATTGAAAATGCAATTGATGCATAAAATGTCCAAACGAACCCCTAAAAATCCCAAAAATTGACACGACACTCCTATTGTTCTATGTTGACACTAGAAAAATTTTAAAAGCAATAAGAGGCAGTGGATATCGTTTCGTCCCCAAAGGTGGGACATACCCTACCGAAAACATCAGGCTTGTTGTGAGAGCCATTGGTTTGTGAGAAGCATATCCCCAAACCTACCCTAAATGGGACAATATTTTTACCACGACACCATGATAGCATGCCAAATTTCATGAATTTCAGATGAGTTTTGGATTTACTAGAATTTAAAAACCAGGAACCTTAATGTTTGCGGCCGAGTGACGGTGGCAGGGTGTTTGACATTCATTCTCATTTCTTGCATGGGACTTAAGCATGCAACCAAGGACACAGATTTGAATTTTCAACCAATTTATATGCATTAGAGCATGTGCATGTAGTTGAAAATGCAATTAATACATAAATATGTCCAAACGAACCCCAAAAAATCCCAAAAGTTGACATGACATATCGTTCTATGTTGACATTAGAAATTTTTTGAAAGCAATAAGAGGCAGCGGATGTCGTTTCGTCCCCAAAGGTGGGACGTACCCTACCGAAACCATTAGGCTTGTTGTGAGAGCCTTTAGTTTGTGAGAAGCATATCCCCAAACCTGCCCCAAATGGGACAATATTTTTACCATGGCATGTTGATGCTTCTCCATGATAGCATGCCAAGTTTCATGACTTTCAGACGAGCTCTGGATTTACTAGAATTTAAAAACCAGGAATCTCAATGTGTGCGTACGAGTGACGGTGGCAGGGTGTTTGACATTCGTTACCATTTCTTGCATGGGACCTAAGCATGCAACCAAGGACACTGATTTGAATTTTCAACCAATTTATATGCATTAGAGCATGTGCTTGTAGTTCAAAATTGAATTGTGCTCATAAATGCATTGAAAACGCAATTAATGCATGAAAATGTCAAAACGAACCCCGAAAAATACCAAAAATTGACACAACACTAGTGTTGTTCTATGTTGACATGAGAAACATTTTGGAAGTAAGAAGAGGCAACATATATCGTTTCGTCCCCCAAGGTGTCACGTACCCTACTGAAACCATCAGGCTTGTTGTGAGAGAAGCTCTGTTTTGCGAGAAGCTTATACACCACACCTGCCCCAAATGGGACAATATTTTTACCATGGCATGTCGCAGCCGTTCCATGATATCATGTCAAGTTCAATGAATTTCAGACGAGTTTTCGATTTACTAGAATGTTAAAAGCATGTATCTCAATGTTAGCAGTTGAGCGACAGTGTCAAGGTGTTTGACATTCATTCTCATTTCTTGCATGTGACCTAAGCTTGCAACCAAGGACAAACATTTGATTTTGCAACCCGTTTTTATGGACTGGAGCATGTGGTTTTATTTTGAATTGTGCACCTGAAACGCCTTGAAAACCAAGTTACTGTATAAAAATGTCCAAAGGAACCCTGAATAATTCCAATTTTTTTACGACACACATATAGTTGCATGTTCACTGCAGATAAAAGGTCTAGCAATTCAAACACCGTCCATTGCCCTTGTGACCCCATTCTATAATTCAAATGAAAATTAAAAATCAAGTTGATCCCACACAGTTTATTATCACCAACCATGTGAGATGCAGTACAAAATATCCTGGAGCACCATCGGTGTGTAGTACAGCTATGGCTTACGCGAGAAGGTGCGTTGGCTACAGTCCACAGCCGGCATGTCAAGCACACTAGGTCACTCCCCAAATATCATTTCACTGTTCAATCATCGCCGGTGAAAGATGGGGACATGGACCCACGTCGTGAGGCCAACTTCGGTCGCCCACTCCGGCGAGAGCGTGGCCACAGCCGCCATGCGCGTGCTAACAAGGTGCTTGAGCGCGGCCGCAATCTGCGACTGGGCGGCCATGGCATCCCAAACGGCCGTTGTTGCTTCTCATGTGGCGGCAGCAACATCTGCCTCGGGGATAGCAGCTGGCGAGAGTAGCACAGCAGCTATCCGTTCCACAGCTGCGGCCTTAGCCCTGATGGAGCCGCCCACGACCAGCTCGAGGCCGCCCACGCCCAGCTCGTGGCGGTCACCGCACAAATCGAATGAAGCTTCTCCGACAACGGTCGGCAACCCACGGCCGAATGAGTTGGCGATCACCGAGAGTGTTCGAGCAGCCGTCCGTTCCTCCGTCGCATACCTTGCGACGACGGAGCTTGTCCAAGCCCAGATCGCGGCCGCCCATGCCCAGCTCGTGGCGGCCTTTTCCAAAGAGATGGTGGACGCAGACGGCGAGATGCTTGCCTAATATGGTGTGATGGATGCCACGGAGCTCCTTCCCCAGGAGACCATCGGGCGCGAGCTGGACATGGAGGAGGAGGCGGAGATCGACGAGCACCAGCCATAGTAGTACTCTTTGTTTTGTTTAATTAAGAGCGCCGGTTTTTAATTTGTTAGAGTAATGTTTAGGCCATCTAGCTCTGTTTAATTTTTTTTACTGAACACTGTAGGGAAAACCCCCCACAGCCTTTTATTGATAAAAAAGAAATACAAGGGCTACCAGTGGTAACCAAAAAACTAAGAGTCTAATTATGTACAACTAGAAAAGAAAGAAAATTACATTTATGGAGGGAGAAAGGAGACCCATCTAACCAAGTCCTCCTTAAACCTCACCTTGATCTTATGTGAAAGTAAAAGCATATCATTTACAAAAGCCCCTCTCCATCTGTTAAAACTAGGTCTTTCCTTCCTGAAGACTTTCCCATTCCTGATGATCCAGATATTCCAGCAAGTAGTGAAGACCACCTCAGCAAAGAAAACATGAGCAAAGTTTCTCTTAGCATTGAGGACAACCTGACCCATATCATTACTAGCCTCCCAGTAAATCTGAAGGAAGTTCCAGACCCTCTGGCTGAAGTTGCAATTAAAGAAGAGATGATCCCTATCCTCCACATGTGTGTGGGGCAGAGCACACAATTAACTCCATCACCAATATGCCAATGCCTCCTTTCCACCATATCCTAGCTCTGTTTAATTGCTGAACTTGCTTGATTAAGAAGTGTGGGTGTGCTATAGTCTCCTTTGTGTACCCAAATTATGCAATGACGTGGATGAGCACTGTAACCAGGGAAATTGGAACTGAAAATTTTGATGTTCAAACTCATCGCACACGGGTTAAGCTATCTAAACAGTTTGTGATGTTCACATATCGTACACAGTTCTGAATAAGGGTCCGTGTCTGATGACACTTGCGCCCCAGTTTTTCGCTGAAGCGATTCCAAATTTTCAGCTTCCGCGGAAATATCTACCACCCCGCCTCCTCCCCCTTACCAAAATCCACATTTCCCCTATTTCCGGCTTCCTTTCCAAGTTGAAACCTTCACTCCTTGCTTGCAGCGCCGCCTCCTTGCTGATGACCCTCCTTCACGCTGCTTGGCCTCACCTATCTAGGCAAGTAATCCACACCCTAACCCCGTCATCCTCCTCCTTCCACATCCCACATGCCCCGACCGCCGGCGCGAGCGCGACACCTTCCACCCAAATCACCGACCCCTCCACCAAATAAGTACTGTCCTAAGCCATGTGCACGCAGTATAGCCAGGATCTCAAGGAGCATTTGGCAGCGGAGAAGAAAATCATGGCCGCACGCGCAGATGAGGTCGTGATGGCTACCATTCGTGCCGACCCCCAAATCTTGGAGGAGCACCTTGCCATTTGCTAGCTACGCTGGTTAAGCATGCTCGGTTTACCTGTTGCATGTGCTGCTCCTTCCTTTCCTTAACAAATTCTAGTGAATTGTGCTATCTAATTTTACCATGCAATCTGTTGCTACTGTATATATGTTCTATATGTCATGCAGTGTGGTGCTCACTTATTAACTATTTGGTTAATTAGTTGTTGATGTAGGGTAGAACCCCAGACGCCCGATCTTTCATGATTGGAGCGGATCCCTATGAGGAACACGAAGAACACGGGGAAGAACAAGAGAAATCACAAGGGGAAACACTGAAGAACAAGTCCAATCACACATCCACTAGACAATCAAACACACAAGATCTACAAGGTACATGAATAACAAAGGGAAAGATACAAGGTAAGGTTCATCTCCAAGAGGAGGTCTTGATGGTATCCTAGACGGATCTTCCCACGAGGGGGGTCTTGAATCCAAGATGGATCTTCTCCGAAGAGGTCGCGGTCTCCCACGAGGAGTAGATCCGTATGGATGAGCCAAGCTCTATCTCAAATGAGCTAAACCTATGCTGCCCTAGAAAGGAGGTGGAGGAGGTCTATTTATAGCCCAAGGGGCAAAGGGGTAAGTGAGGGGGCGAATGGGTACATGGGCCTCGGACCGGAGGCATGCACGCAGGCAAGGCCGGATGATCCGGATGGGGGTCCAGATGCTTCGGGCATCGTCCAGATGATCTGGGACCTCGTTCGGATGATCCGGCTCCGCCGTGGAGATTCTGCAAGCTTCGGGTGTCTTCGGACGCAATTATCCAGATGATCCGGACAGTGGTCCGGACGTCCGGCCTGGCTCCAGCAGCCACTCCGTCTTCTTCTTATCCGTTCTTCCATCTTCTCTTCCACGCTTCTCTCGTGGATGGTGTAGTCGTTCCTTGGCGCTTGCACTCCTCCTTGACATCCGTAAAGCTCCGACATACCTATGCATGCACACGGGAGAAGTGTCAAGTAGTACACCATCCTCGAAGGGGTCAAGTGAACACGTGTAAAGGAGAAGATTCACCTTTATGTATGAGAAGTAGAGGTCGCATGTGTCACTTGCCAAATGGACTCTTATCATGGTGATGTCCGTAGGATGCTCTGCATCATCCCCTCCCCCTTGGGAAAGATCCCACCTTGGATCAAAAACCAAATCACCATGGGAAAGAGATGGCTTTGCTGTGAAGAAGTGGACGTTCACCAAGTACTCGTCATCTTCAAGCTCGCAATGGGAACTCTCCAATGTCGCACCGTCTTGGGATTCCTTCAAAATGAGCAAGGACAACAAACACTTGGAAAAACAAATATGGTTAGCATTAGTGCAAAACCAAGCATTCAAGTGGTGATTCACCAAACAAGTGTCGTCATCAAGCATAGCATATGGTGTGACATGGGACTGTGGCATGGCATAAAAGCACATAAATTTAGCACAAGGAAAGATATCATGGGGAAAAGCATGTAAATGTGAGGTAGAGATGCGAATATGTTTGACAAGAGAATAAGCATCTACCTCAAGATCATAGCAAGCATTCACAAATTGCTCAATGAAAGGTCTATGGTAGGCATAGGAAGGATTCACAACACCAAATAAAATGAAGTTTCTAAACACATGGGTCAAGTGCAAGACAATCCAAGTATAACGTGCATAGGGTGTAGTGAATATAGTGTGGCACTCAACACAATAGAAAGAGCAATTGTTCATCATGTCTGAGGCAATCAAGTCAATCATGTGACAAACAATGGGACATGGCATATGTGAAGCAACGATATTGGTGCAACCAACCATATGATAGTAGCAAGTAGTCCAAGAATTGGATGCAACACACAAGGTGTATATGTCATGAAGCATGGAAATTTGGCAATCATGGGTGAAAGCAATATCGCGAACATGCGTGCAAATGGTGCAAGCAACACATGAAGTATGATCGACAATATCCAAGATCAAGAAGGATGTCACCTTGAAAGTGTGTCCTTGTGCATTCTTCACAATGCCGAAGTGGTAGGAAATGTGGTGTAGAAGCGAGTCGTGGTAGAATATATGAGGCTCGCTCTCAAGAGCTCGAATGGTCAACTCACGTGAAGTGGAAGTCGACACGAAGTCCAAATATCCTACACATGCACACAACAAAACAAAGAAATGTGCATGGTAGATAAACACATCATCCATCATGATGGTTCTCTTCTTTTTCGCATAACCATTAGAAGAACAAGTGCACAAATAATATGATGCAACAATCGCTATATTCATGGCACTAGGTATATGGTTCAAAGAGGTAAGACAAGCATGCTTCACAAGAATTATGTCAAAATCTCCAAATATATGTGAGAATGCTATGGGGGCAATCTCGTGAGCCAGACGAGAATCATTGTTGCACTCAATACATGGCAAATCATCTAGCATGAGAGAGCCAACATATGGAGATATGTGACAAGAAGGTATAGCAATCACGTGCAAAGCATGGAAATGGTTGTCATCAACCGCATGAAATGAGCAAGTAACAATCATGGGTGATGCAACATGAGCAAGCATAAGGATGAAGTCGTCCAAACTAGTAGAGCAAAGATGCAACACACTAGAGTAAATCATGGCAATCATGTGATGTGAGTAAATACTAGGCATAGACAAGACACATGACATATCGCAAGCATGAACATGAAGCAATATCATAGCATGATCATAAGCATTGGGCACAAAGTAAACGTGGCAAGAAAAAGCAATATCTCCACAAGCTTGCAAATACACATACGAATACTAGAATCAATCATCATGTGTAATGCAAAGCATGGGTCACAAATGTATGGCAAAGGCATAGGAATGGGCATATCATGCAAAGTGAGCATGGCAATATGGGCAAATGATATATAATGGAAAATAACCCATAGCCAAGTGAGGGCCATGTAGAATGAATGCGTGAAGTCTTTGCGTGAAGAGAGCGGTGGTAAGGACAATCCACGGGGTCCCAAGTCATCATTGCTCTCTAGAGCTCGTTTTGTCAACTCGTGGGATTTCGAGGTTGACAAGTATTCATGGGTACCTACAGAAAAGAGATACAAACCAAAGAAATTGTGTGTGTGGTAAATGTACACATCACCCATCATGATGTGTATGTGCACATGTGAGTTAGCACAAGATAAGCATCGCTCAAAGAAATTTGATGCATGGTATAAGAACATGTCATCCATCATGAACGAATAGTTATTGTGTATGACACGATGGGACACAAATTGAGAACGCAAGTATATGGCACATCAATAGCATGTTTATTCATGGGGAGTATATGGTGCACACAATTATTGGGATCATGCAATGGATGGGATGGATCAAAATCTCCAAACATGTATGAGGAAACTATGGGGGTCTCCTCATGAACAACATTGGAAACATCATATGGAGAAAATGGACAACATCCAAAACAATGCATATCCGAAGCTAGGTGGGCATGGCATGGAATATGAGATAAATGATGCAAAGGGAGCATATTAATATCATCACAGGAAAAACAAATGCCAATAACCATCGGCTTGTCATCTATGCCATATGTGCAAATTGGGTTTATTTTAATGGCATATGCATGAAGAGATTGCAAATAAGACATATGGTTGATCGCATGCATAGCATATGACAAGTCAAGCGGATTATCAAACATGATGTGTGTAACATTGTCAGGACCCCGATCCTAAGTCACACCGATCTAGCATGTAACACATCATATCACTTTGCGGCCTCACGCACGGTATTCCCACGGGTGCCACCTTACCTGGCCCGGGACCGTTTGCACCTTTTGGCTCACGTATATGATAGTGTCGCTAGCATCCATATGACAAAGAACCCGGGCTGACATGGCTAGTCGTGAACCCAAAGTGGCACTAACTTACAGGGACATGCATCCATGACCCAGCATCGAACGTGTCGGTCATCAGCGAGTGGATCCAGGCTGTAGCACTGGGCTAGCAGGACTCTGGTGAACCGGGCTGTAGCGGGCTAACAGGACTCCGGTATTCATCGCGTGACATTTCCCCGAAGGGACAGACACAGGAACGAAGAAGGACACATGCCGGCCAGCCTAAGTGTTCCGGAGCAGTAGCAAGCTACCATGGCTCAGTGGAAACACTAGGAGACATTTCCCGGTAAGAGAGGCTACTAAGGATAAAAAACTAGATAGTCAGATCCCACACATACCAAGCATTTCAATAACATACACACAATATGCTCGATATGTGCAAATACAACATGGCATCACAACATGACTCTACAACTCAAGTATTTTATTCAATAGGCTCCGAGGAGCGAGATATTACAAACATGGGTCTCATGACCCAACATTCAGAGCACACAAATCAAAGCACAAACGGAAGCTTAACATGTCTGAGTACAGACACCTACAAATGAAAAAGGCTGAGAAGCCTGACTATCTACCAGATCCTGCCGAGGGCACAAGATCGTAGCTGAGGTAACAAGCTAAACGTCGAAGTCCACACGGTATTACTAGCGAGACTGAAGTCTCTCTGCAAAAACATAAATTAAGCAACGTGAGTACAAATGTACCCAGCAAGACTTACATCAGATCTAACTACATATGCATCATTATCAACAAAGGGGATGGTGGGGTTTAACTGCAGCAAGCCAGCTTTGACTCGGTGGCTATCCTGAACTACGACTGCAAGTAACTCTTTTGAGGTGGCACACACGAGTCCACATATTCACCATATTAATACACCACTATGGATCCGCTCCCGTCTCCCTACGAGAACGCCATCCATAGCACTCACGCTTATCTTGCGTATTTTAGAGTATCCACTTTCAGTTGTCTATGAACTGTACAGGCAACCCAGAAGTCCTTTACCGCGGACACGACTATTCGAATAGATCATATTAACCCTGCAGGGGTGTACTTCTTCACACACGCTCTCACCACTTACCGCCATGTACACCTCGTGTATCTCGGCAACCTTCAAGCGGAAGCCTGGCGAGGGAGTCGGCCACGACCTGACTAACCACACAAGTCTCTCGTCCAGGTTTATCGCCTATTCGGGTTCCATCCGCAAGGAGATCCGGCCGGGGTGTCGCTCACGGCCCCAAACAATGTGTGCAGGGTTCCCAAGCCCACCATCCGGGTGCTACTTGGTACACCGGGCCACTGTGCCTAGTCTGTCCCAAGCCCACCTGTACCGGGTGCCACTTGGTAGACTACTAACACTACCTACAAACACCAGAAACTAGTTGCAACTCCTGGACAGAGATCATGTTGATTAATAAGTCGAGAGGGGTCGAGTTACCGGAACCCAATGTGTGGTAGTAACTGGTCATGGATCACAAACACAGAACTCAGTTCCTGAGGTTGGCTGCAATGAGACAACCCACCATGTACTCCTACATGGCCTCTCACCGCTACCTTTACCAAATCGTGTTCACACACTTAGCTCTCAATGGTAGGACATGTTCACACACCTCTGATTCATCCCCGATGAATCAGACCTGACTCAACTCTAAGCAGTAGCAGGCATGACAAACAAGCATGAATGAGTAGGCAGAACATGGCTCAAACAACTCCTACTCATGCTAGTGGGTTTCATCTATTTACTATGGCAATGACAGGTCATGCAAAGGATAAAGGGGTTCAGCTACCGCAACAAGTAATAGATGAATCGGTGTTGTCCTAATGCAGTAAAAGAGAGCAGGAGCGAGAGAGTAGGATTGTATCGGAATGAACAAGGGGGTTTTGCTTGCCTGGCACTTCTGAAGATAGTATAGCTCTTCATCGGTGTCATCGAACTCATCGTCGGAACCACGTCTAACGAGAGAGGACAAACACCGGCAAACAAGGAAGAACACAATCAATGCAATGCACAGTATGATGCATGATCATAACATGGTAATATGCTGTGGTTTGAGCTAATGCAACTAGCAACAGATTAAATGAAGTTGGTTTGAATCCAAGATTCAAATTCAAACTCCACATGTGGTTATTTAAATGCCATTCATTCCATTTGTCCTAAACAGTAGTCACAAGTTGTTCTAACATGCATGAAAATGGTACAGATGGATAGATTGGATTTTTCTGATCATTTTTCATATATAAATTATTTCATTTGGAGTTACGGTTGAATTTCTATGAATTTTAGAAGTTTAGGGCATTTTCTGCAATTTCCTGAATTAAATTAAATCCAGAAAATGACTTATTGCATCAGCATGACGTAGGTGTGACGTCAGCAAGTCAACTGGGTCGGCCAGGTCAAACCTGACCTATGGTACCCATACATCAGTGAAACAGACTGGTTTGGGTGGATGACTGGTGGGCCTAGTCAACTGCCACGCCAGCAAAGTCAACCTGACATTTGGGCCCGGTGGGTTAGTCTAGTTTAAACAGGAATAATTCCGGGGTTAATCTAGCGCGTGGGGCCCATCTGTCAGTGGCACAGTGATCAGCTAATGGCGTCATTAGTGTTAACTAAATGTGCCACGTTGGCTCGCCGGAGTTTCGCCGGCGACAACCAAAAACGCGGCGGAGACGCACCGGGGTGGCTCGGGTTTCGTCTATACTGCACCGTTCAGTGCGCGTCGGATGGTCATGGTCTCCGGGCCTGGGGTGGCCGGAGTCGACGGCGGCGAGCTCGGTTGCGGCCGCCGGAGCTCGGGTGAGACACGGGCGACCACTAGGGGGCACGGGAGGGCGAGCTGCGGCATGCAACGGGCTCGTGGAGACGTTCTGAGCACGATGGTGTGCTCGGGTGGGAGCTCCAGTGGCTGTGGCCACGGCTACGCCATGGCCGGCGGCGAGATGTTCTCGGCCGTCATGGGAATGAAGCTAGAGAATGATCGCGAGCTTGAGAGAAGAGGGGAGAGGAAGAGGGGCTCACGGCGAGTGCAGAGGTGGCCTCGGCGTGCTCGGGGAAGACTCGGTGACGGCGAATCGGCGGCGGCGGGCAGCGGAGCCCGAGGAGGAAGACGATGGTGATGGCGGCGTTCCAGGGCGTCCGGCGCCGTGCGTCTCTACGAGGAGGCGTAGCCCACAGTGGCGGGGCGCGTGGGCACGACGGCGAGGCGAGAGGGAGGCTGTGGCCGCGTCGGTGTGTGGCGGCGCTTTCCGGTGTGTTCAGGTGTCGCGGGAGAGAGCAACAGAGGAGGAGTTGGGGACGAGGGAGAGTGCGAGGGGGTTCCAGGGGGTGGCGTGGAGCTGCGGGAGACGCCCAGGGAGAGGAGGAGGCAGCCAGGCAGGGTGGTGACGTGGTGAGCTCGGCGGCGTCGCGGTGTCCCTCCTCTGCCTACTGGCACGAGGAGGAAGGCGACAGGGGGAGGCGCCTGGTGGGCTGGGCCGCACAGGTGGGCTGCCAGCACAGGAGCTGGGCCGGTTGCTGGCGCCAGGTAAGTTTTCTCTGCTCTATTTTATTGTTCTGTTTTCTTTTATTAATATCTTTTGCCATTGTTTTGAATTTAAACAAATTCAAACAATGTCAAAAAACTCCTCTCAATATTTTTATTTTGCTATATGGACTTTTCCAAAAGCTCATAAAACATATCAGGGGTATTTGAAATTATATTCTAATGGTATGAATATAATTCAAATTCAAATAGCTATTAATTTAAATTCAAAGTCCCAAAAATAAATCCTTTTAAAATGTTCATTATTTTTGGTTTGGATCAAAACCCTTGCCAAAAATATTAAACATCTATGAAGAGCATTTTGGAAACAATAAATGAGATTTTAGGGTTTTTGCCCTACTTTTATTTAAATTCTGAGGCTTTCGAAATTCCTCAATTCAAGTTTCAGAAATTTAAACATGATGCAAGCAAGATGCAAATACTAGGCAGCACCAGAAGCTAGGGATGTGACAACTCACCCCCACTAAGCAAAAATCTCGTCCCGAGATTCAAGCGTAGGGTAAGATGAAGGGGGAATGCAAACTAACACAATCTTCACGATCCAGGTTGCACTTCAAATGAATGTTGATTCAATCACCATCTTTGTCTTGTCGTCTTGCTCTGAGAACTCCAGCCAACACGACCACGAGAGGAGAAGGAGACTCTAGAAGGATCGATCTTCTCGAAGATCGAACAACTTAGGATCAACTCGTAGAATGAGGCATAGTAACACCACTCGAGCTGAGACACAAAACACACATCTAGAGGGATGGAGTGGAACAAATGACGAGGGTTCACTAGGTAGACAACAATTCCACGCTTAAAAGGGTGGTGAACGGTTGTCAAGATAGCGAGGAGTTGAGTTTCCATGATGCCACAGCGGGACATCCTGGAGGAGGGTGATTCGTAGATTATTACCTTAAGTGGAAAAAATAATTACCTTTGATTCAGAGATCATCGAAAATATTTTATACCAACCTAAGGCAATTCTTGAGCGACCATTTGGAGGGGTTCGGTAGAATGGCATACCCGGATTAAAATGGATGATGTGGATTACCTTGTTGAAAACAACACAAGGGATGATTTTAGTAACTAAGGAGAAGCTCAACAGAAGAGAGTGGGTCCACTGTTTGAAAAGTTATATCATAACCGAAGAAACTGAGAGCAATCCCAGTTAGTGCCGATGATAACACCTAGCGCTTGAGCATGCTCTCAAGAACTTGAGCATTTCCATATTCATCAAGGTTTTACCAACATCCGTGTCAAGGATCATGGCAACACAACGTACTACCATGATGAACAGCGATGGATGATGCAGATACAAAGGAAGATAACCTTCTCGGATTTCACCTTAGCGAGGCCAAAAGATCGAAATCCGGATGATCGACCGAGAGACATTTAGCACTCCGCTTCTAATGTTCTCCTTGATGTGCTAGCGCAACCCATTTATTAAAATGGTTTGATATCTAGAACATCAAGTAAAAGGTCGGACTTCGGGAAGACAAAAATCAAAAGGCACAACTAGGGAGTAAATCCTACGAAGTCCTTATGGGAAGGTGGCCAACTTCTTCAATCAAGATACTACAATAATAGGTCTTCCGGCTGGGTGTGTTGGCCATGACATCCACTTTACCGGTTATCGAGGGACCAGTATTATAGTTCTTGGGAAATGTTCCAACCATCATATCTGCCTGAGATTCAGATCTGGTTGGTGTCAGGATATTCCAGACTCATCGAGTCTAGGAAGAAAAATGAAAGTTTGCAACACAATTCGACGAGATGACGTTGCGAGATTCTCGGGAAATGAACTACGATAGCAAGCTCCAAAACATGAGTTGGTTCTGCTACACACGTGTGAACACGCTGTCCCAGACAAACATGATCACATGGTAGTCTTATAATAAAAACACTACCGAGTTCTAGTAGGGAACCATCAACGAGGATATCGAAGTCCTAACATAAGTCCGGATTAGCTCTTATGAAGGAATTCCTTTTCCTGGAATAAATCAGTTAGTGGCTTGGTGTGCTAGGGACTCATATAGAATGAAGGTTGCAAGTCTCCAGACCACAGAATACTTCGCACGTATGCATGACTGACTTGGGATGATTCCAGAGGAAACGAAATAAACTTTCTCAAATTCACGGCGGCAACTTGCACCAAGTACACGTGAATCAGAGGTAGTTACTTCTTTCATCCAAACATATGCTTCATGAACGGTCATGAAGAAAATGTTTACACAAGTTTCTAGCACTAGCTTAATGTTCAACAAAATTAAGGAAAATGTAAGGATGTTGTCGATGGGCTCAACAACAATTTATCGAGGTTTCCATGAAGATGGAATTCCATAATTATGTGAACAGGTGATAGCATTGGTCAGACCCAGAAGATATAATGGTGTATGCTCGAGGAGTCAACCACGAGTAAGACAACATTATGAACATCGTTGGTTCTGATTTGATTTGAGGATAGCCCACAACCAAATCAAAGTTTTAACAAGATGATAGACCCAGCAATTGATCACGAGGACCAATCGATGAAGATATCATCTTTCTTCAAAACACACCAACACCAGGATATCCCTTTGAGACGAACTAAGTTAGACAAGCTTTTATCTTCCAACTCTCCAAGCTGTTGTTTAGCTTAACCAACTAGCTCAGGGTATCCAAAACAGACTCTTGGAGAAGGGGTGGTTTACACGAAACCAACTTGATCATGAACTCAACATAGCGGTCAGGTGACAACCTGGCGATACTTCCGAGAAGATAATCGAAAAATCACGAACCACCGGTAGGCTATTAAGCTCGAGAACAATCTTGCTTTTCAGGGCAAGACGAGATGATCAAATAAGCAAGGGATTGGCATAGCCCCAACTCATTGATCGAAAGGTGCACCGGAAATAAGGACTAGGTAGCATGATCTATCTTAGAATGATGATTCAAGAACCAACACACTAAGAATGAAATTATTGTCCTTTACTACCAAGTAACAAGGTTTCTAGGAGGATTGATTTCACACATCATAGTTGACATGTCGGCATTCCGGTTGCAGCAACACGGGGACTGAGGAGTGAATAATGATGGAGAGAGTATCACTGTATCGAGAGTTCATAGGATGGTGTGCATTTCCCATGATATTCCTGATATAAAAATGGTAATACCTCAAGGTAGAACAGACCAGAAGCTGGATTGCAACTTGATCTACGGAACACAACTGCTTTGACCCAATCCTGGAAATGGAAAAGGGTACTGGAGTTTGTTTCTCCTAGTCACTCTGGAATAGAATGGCTTGATGGACCACAAGAGTAATAGGCATCGATGAACGAATGCACACATACTCTTGACTATCAATTGATAGACGAGGGTCAGAAGACAACTAGAGCGGGACAACTCAAAGGAACATACGATTTTCTGAGTTGTGGATGCATGGTTTAGCATGTCGAACGAAGTTCAACATATTTCTTCCGGATAACCCATGCAGAGAGGTAGAACTGGCAGATTCACAATATAGAATGGAGAACTCATCAAAAGCACTCTAGTTGTGATCTTTTGGTTCAAAAGAACTCCTGCCAAGAATGGTTCATGGTATTTGGAAGAACGATATACCACGGACCTCGAGGACTATCGCAAAGGTTACTAATATCCTAAAGGCACTAGCAATTACTATCAACATGAAGTAAGTAGGGTGAATCTTGGGCTCAGAAACCCAGGAGTAGAATACCTACTACTAACTGGCATCACGGGATGCTTTCGAGAATGATAGCCAGAATCATCACACTAGGAACACAAGGCATGACTGGATTACTAGGTGATACTCTAGACACCTAGGGTCATAATAATAACTCCAACATATATGTCAAGGCAGCAAAGTACCTCAACTCACCGATTAGTGTGGTTAATCTGGCCCAAAGGAACATCGAAACGGGAGGAAGGGATTTGCAAATTGCTTCAGACTATTTAGAAACCTGGGATGACTCGGACAGCATAACGGTTGTAAATGCTCGAAAAGAATTGAGACATGCTACAAAATGGTGGCATAACCACTTGATCATCATAATATCAAGGTTTGGAGATCAACAGTTAACATACAGAAGTAGTAGGAACTGAACTGAGACTTAAATCCAACAATCTTATAAATCTACGGATTACTAACACGTGATCCTAATAGAAAGAAGAGTAAGCCTGGTTCCTTAACCCCGTAGGAAAGATAAGATGACTCAGATCAGAAGGGCATAAGGTATAAGGAGTAAAAAGAGCCTTACGTTCCATCCCACAATCAATTCCCTTATATAACTAAAGCATTTCTAGACTCAACTTCGACCAGTTTGGCTTGGTAATCCTACATGCAGTCAAGCTCTGATACCAAAGCTGTCAGGACCCCGATCCTAAGTCACACCGATCTAGCATGTAACACATCATATCACTTTGCGGCCTCACGCACGGTATTCCCACGGGTGCCACCTTACCTGGCCCGGGACCATTTGCGCCATTTGGCTCACGTATATGATAGTGTCGCTAGCATCCATATGACAAAGAACCCGGGCTGACATGGCTAGTCGTGAACCCAAAGTGGCACTAACTTACAGGGACAGGCATCCATGACCCAGCATCGAACGTGTCGGTCATCAGCGAGTGGATCCAGGCTGTAGCACTGGGCTAGCAGGACTCCGGTGAACCGGGCTGTAGCGGGCTAACAGGACTCCGGTATTCATCGCATGACATTTCCCCGAAGGGACAGACACAGGAACGAAGAAGGACACATGCCGGCCAGCCTAAGTGTTCCGGAGCAGTAGCAAGCTACCATGGCTCAGTGGAAACACTAGGAGACATTTCCCGGTAAGAGAGGCTACTAAGGATAAACAACTAGATAGTCAGATCCCACACATACCAAGCATTTCAATAACATACACACAATATGCTCGATATGTGCAAATACAACATGGCATCACAACATGACTCTACAACTCAAGTATTTTATTCAATAGGCTCCGAGGAGCGAGATATTACAAACATGGGTCTCATGACCCAACATTCAGAGCACACAAATCAAAGCACAAACGGAAGCTTAACATGTCTGAGTACAGACACCTACAAATGAAAAAGGCTGAGAAGCCTGACTATCTACCAGATCCTACCGAGGGCACAAGATCATAGCTGAGGTAACAAGCTAAACGTCGAAGTCCACGCGGTATTACTAGCGAGACTGAAGTCTCTCTACAAAAACATAAATTAAGCAAGGTGAGTACAAATGTACCCAGCAAAACTTACATCAGATCTAACTACATATGCATCATTATCAACAAAGGGGATGGTGGGGTTTAACTGCAGCAAGCCAGCTTTGACTCGGTGGCTATCCTGAACTACGACTGCAAGTAACTCTTTTGAGGTGGCGCACACGAGTCCACATATTCACCATATTAATACACCACTATGGATCCGCTCCCGTCTCCCTATGAGAACGCCATCCATAGCACTCACGCTTATCTTGCGTATTTTAGAGTATCCACTTTCACTTGTCTATGAACTGTACAGGCAACCCAGAAGTCCTTTACCGCGGACACGGCTATTCGAATAGATCATATTAACCCTGCAGGGGTGTACTTCTTCACACACGCTCTCGCCACATACCACCATGTACACCTCGTGTATCTCGGCAACCTTCAAGCGGAAGCCTGGCGAGGGAGTCGGCCACGACCTGACTAACCACACAAGTCTCTCATCCAGGTTTATCGCCTATTCGGGTTCCATCCGCAAGGAGATCCGGCCGGGGTGTCGCTCACGGCCCCAAACGATGTGTGTAGGGTTCCCAAGCCCACCATCCGGGTGCTACTTGGTACACCGGGCCACTGTGCCTAGTCTGTCCCAAGCCCACCTGTACCGCGTGCCACTTGGTAGACTACTAACACTACCTACAAACACCAGAAACTAGTTGCAACTCCTGGACAGAGATCATGTTGATTAATAAGTCGAGAGGGTTCGAGTTACCGGAACCCAATGTGTGGTAGTAACTGGTCATGGATCACAAACACAGAACTCAGTTCCTGAGGATGGCTGCAATGAGACAACCCACCATGTACTCCTACATGGCCTCTCACTGCTACCTTTACCAAATCGTGTTCACACACTTAGCTCTCAATGGTAGGACATGTTCACACACCTCTGATTCATCCCCGATGAATCAGACTTGACTCAACTCTAAGCAGTAGCAGGCATGACAAACAAGCATGAATGAATAGGCACAACATGGGTCAAACAACTCCTACTCATGCTAGTAGGTTTCATCTATTTACTGTGGCAATGACAGGTCATGCAAAGGATAAAGGGGTTCAGCTACCGCAACAAGTAACAGATGAATCGGTGTTGTCCTAATGCAGTAAAAGAGAGCAGGAGCGAGAGAGTAGGATTGTATCGGAATGAACAAGGGGGGTTTGCTTGCCTGGCACTTCTGAAGATAGTATAGCTCTTCATCGGTGTCATCGAACTCATCATCGGAACCACGTCTATCGAGAGAGGACAAACACCGGCAAACAAGGAAGAACACAATCAATGCAATGCACAGTATGATGCATGATCATAACATGGTAATATGCTGTGGTTTGAGCTAATGCAACTAGCAACAGATTAAATGAAGTTGGTTTGAATCCAAGATTCAAATTCAAACTCCACATGTGGTTATTTAAATGCCATTCATTCCATTTGTCCTAAACAGTATTCACAAGTTGTTCTAACATGCATGAAAATGGTAAAGATGGATAGATTGGATTTTTCTGATCATTTTTCATATATAAATTATTTCATTTGCAGTTACGGTTGAATTTCTATGAATTTTAGAAGTTTAGGGCATTTTCTGCAATTTCCTGAATTAAATTAAATCCAGAAAATGACTTATTGCGTCAGCATGACGTAGGTGTGACATCAGCAAGTCAACTGGGTCGGCCAGGTCAAACCTGACCTGTGGGACCCATACATCAGTGAAACAGACTGGTTTGGGTGGATGACTGGTGGGCCTAGTCAACTGCCATGCCAGCAAAGTCAACCTGACATGTGGGCCAGGTGGGTTAGTCTAGTTTAAACAGGAATTATTCTGGGGTTAATCTAGCGCATGGGGCCCATCCGTCAGTGGCACAGTGATCAGCTAATGGCGTCATTAGTGTTAACTAAATGTGCCACGTTGGCTCGCCGGAGTTTTGCCGGCGACGACCAAAAACGCGGCGGAGACGCACCGGGGTGGCTCGGGTTTCGTCTATACTGCACCATTCAGTACGCCCTTTGGCCCTACGGAGAGCTGGCGCGATAGCGCGTCGGATGGTCGTGGTCTCCGGGCCTGGTGTGGCCGGAGTCAACGGCGGCGAGCTCGGTTGCGGCCGCCGGAGCTCGGGTGAGCCACGGGCGACCACTAGGGGGCACGGGAGGGCGAGCTACGGCATGCAACGGGCTCGTGGAGACGTTCTGAGCACGATGGTGTACTCGGGTGGGAGCTCCAGTGGCTGTGGCCACGGCTACGCCATGGCCGGCGGCGAGATGTTCTCGGCCGTGATGGGGAATGAAGCTAGAGAACGACCGCGAGCTTGAGAGAAGAGGGGAGAGGAAGAGGGTCTCACGGCGAGTGCAGAGGTGGCCTCGGCGTGCTCGGGGAAGACTCGGTGACGGCGAATCGGCGGCGGCGGGCGGTGGAGCCCGAGGAGGAAGACGATGGTGATGGCGGCATTCCAGGGCGTCCGGCGCCGTGCGTCTCTACGAGGAGGCGTAGCCCACAGTGGCGGGGTGCGTGGGCACGACGGCGAGGCGAGAGGGAGGCTGTGGCCGCGTCGGCGTGCGGCGGCGCTTTCCGGTGTGTTCAGGCGTCGCGGGAGAGAGCGATAGAGGAGGAGTTGGGGACGAGGGAGAGTGCGAGGGGGTTCCAGGGGGTGGCGTGGAGCTGTGGGAGACGCCCAGGGAGAGGAGGAGGCAGCCAGGAGGGTGGTGACGTGGCGAGCTCGGCGGTGTCGCGGTGTCCCTCCTCTACCTACTGGCACGAGGAGGAAGGCGACAGGGGGAGGCGCCTGGTGGGCTGGGCCGCACAAGTGGGCTGCCAGCACAGGAGCTGGGCCGGTTGTTGGCGCCAGGTAAGTTTTCTCTGCTCTGTTTTATTGTTCTGTTTTCTTTTATTAATATCTTTTGCCATTGTTTTGAATTTAAACAAATTCAAACAATGTCAAAAACTCCTCTGAATATTTTTATTTTGCTATATGGACTTTTCCAAAAGCTCTTAAAACATATCAGGGGTATTTGAAATTATATTCTAATGGTATGAATATAATTCAAATTCAAATAGCTATTAATTTAAATTCAAAGTCCCAAAAATAAATCCTTTTAAAATGTTCATTATTTTTGGTTTGGATCAAAACCCTTGCCAAAAATATTAAACATCTATGAAGAGCATTTTGGAAACAATGAATGATATTTTAGGGTTTTTGCCCTACTTTTATTTAAATTCTAAGGCTTTCAAAATTCCTCAATTCAAGTTTGAGAAATTTAAACATGATGCAAGCAAGATGCAAACACTAGGCAGCACCAGAAGCTAGGGATGTGACAAACATCCCAAATTTTCAATTTGGAATGTTATACTTAGATCATCATTGCATATCATATTTTGTTGCATTGTTGGCTCGATCCTAGAAATTCTACGCAACTCAAGGACCCACGGAGAGAGTTAGGGATTTCATTATTTTCATATTTGAGTTTTCTCAAATTTTGAAAATAGGATCATTTGATTTTATTTATTTTATCTTCAATTATTTCTACTATCAAAATTTGAGAGAGGGAATAAAATGACTTTCCCAAAATAAAGAAATAGTGAAGATTTAATAAAAAATCAAATAAGATTTTATTTTGGAGTTTTTCGCCTTTTATTTGAATTTAGGAAAAATGCGCATTTTTCAAAATTGCATTTAGGCCCCAAATAAATGTTCATCTTGTCCGGCTTGATTTTAGAAGCCGGGGAAAATTTATTTCGGGATTTTTGGAGTCCGTTTAGTATTTCTTTCGTTTGATTTTCTGCGCATATTTATTTAAAAAAACGCAACCGACCTACGGGTCGTGTCCGTCTAGGACTCCCG
>NC_041391.1:310601104-310609155 GCF_002162155.2 Triticum dicoccoides
GCCGGACCCCGCTGCCGACCTCACCGGACCCCGCCGACCCCGCCGCCCGCACGCTCGCCGAGGTTCACCGCTGCCTCGACTTCCGTGCCGGTTTTTTTAGAAAACCGATCGGTTTTCCATCGGTTTATTTCGGTTTTTTTAGTTTCGGTTTTTTTATTAGATCGGTTTTGTTTTCGGTTTAGTTTAATTAGTGAACGTTCACTCGTTCGTTCGTTTAACGAACGTGTTCGTCAGATTAGGTTTAGTTAACGAACGTTCCTTCATTAACCTGTTCGTCGTTTTTCTTTTTTCTCGGATTTAATCCGCGATTTTTCTGATCGCGATTCCTGATCCGATTTTCGTTTTAGTATAACTTTTCGCTCGTTTATCGGAATCAGGCGATTCAAGCGCGTGGAGTTTCGTCTCGAAACCCTCTTTCCGAATAACCAACTTAAACAAGTTTTTTCTTCTGTAAAATTTGACTTAGATCCAGATTAGTAAAACGAAGCTGTTTTCTTTCGCCGTTTGACTTCCGTTGCTTCGTTTGTTTTGTTTCTTTTTGCAAACCGGGGTTCTTAAGTTGAACTTTCTGGTTAGATCTTCTATTTGAGTTTTACCTGTGCATTAGATGAGTACTTATTGTATGCTTGTTTGTTTGTCTGCGATAGAATACCCGGAATGCGCCGCCTGTTACTTCGAGTCTCTAGGTTTCGCAGATCATCAGCAAGGCAAGTAACACTTTGATCATACCTTTTCTCATACCTAGTTTTTATGCATTAGATCAATCCTCAAACATTGCATGATTAGGATCTAATTAACTTGTGGGTTATGGGAAGTAGTTGAGGTAGTACCTATTACCTGTTTTATTTTCAAACCCTTGGGAGTTACTTCTACGTTTGCTTTATGCCATGCTATGCTAGTAGACGTGGGTTGGGTGAGTGTATCCATGACAGATGTGAGATTGTTAATTAATGGTTTACTTAAGGTGGCAACTTAAACACACATCTGGGTGGATTGAGGTACCTGGTTTCCAGGATTTTCCTGTTTTTCTTCGGACCGCCACCCAGGCTCAAAGGGATCATAAGATTATTCAAACTAGAAACTTACGTGTGCAGCCACAAGCCATTATGGGCTCTGGCATAGTTGATTAAGTCATGCAAACTCTTACGGGTAGACTAGCAGATGTAGGGGAAAGTAGGTGTACCGGTCTACCCTATGTAAGGTGCTAGCGCTTCCGAAAGACTATGTCTCGGTCATTCGTTTCTCAAACATCATGTAGTGCGAGAAATCCAACGGAGGCGATCGAGTCTTGTGGGGAAAAGTGCGCAAACCTCTACAGAGTGTATAAACTAATGATGGTTAGCCGTGTCCCCGGTTATGGACATCTTGAGTATCTAGTACTTGGATATCATGTGAATCTCATCATGTTACTCTAATTAATATTGTTGGGTTATTTAATGAGTACTTTTTAATTGGGATTGAGAATGCTGTCAACCATTCTCAATGTTTAACAACCACCATGATAGTTAAATAAATTTATTCCTTTGCAGTAGGGAAAAATTGGCTTTACGCAAAACTGTAACCATAGAGCTTTCCACTAGACAAATATGCATGTTGTATAGCTTATTCCATCATTATTCTCTATGTGTTACATTGCCAGCATATTCCATGTGCTGACCCGTTTTCGGGCTGCAACGTTTCATGTTGCAGACTTTTCAGACGACGAGTAAGGTGCTTAGGTCATGGTTCTATACTCAGTGATGCCGTTGGAGTTGATGGACTCACTTATTCTTCCAAGTCTTCCGCTGTTATCGTACTTAGATGGCCTTAGGCCATATTTATTTTATTAAGTTCTCTTATGAGACATTCGATGTAATAAGTGTGTGATTGCTACTCTGTTATAAATCCTTTAAGTACTGTGTGGTGTCAGCATTACTGATCCAGGGATGACACTGAGCACAGAGATCAGACTGTTTGAGGTCTGGTCGCTACAAAGATGGTATCAGAGCACACGCTGACTGTAGGACACGTCCACTAAGCTAAAGCCCTAGATCACTACTCTTTCTTCTCATTTCTGACTCCTCATCTTTTCTATTCTTTAGGATGGTGGATGCAAGGAACAAGTTCACACAACCGGATGAAGACTCACCTTTTGGATATCACTTGAAGGAAGTCACTAGATACCTGAACATAGGAGTACCAAGCTTCACCGAGACCTTCAACGCCACTTTACCCGAAGAGGAGCGCTAGATGATTCAAGTCTACATTCCAGGAAGGACATTTGCACCAGTCACGGAGCCCATAGAGTTTTCCTTTGATGCACCAACATGGAGCCTAGGAAAGAGCATGGCAGCTCACATCGCCATGGGATGAATTGGAGAAGTTTACCACGAGGATCTCAAGAATACTATCTACCAAATTTGTGGGCGCCGAGATGAGCAATGGGAGATGATCAGCACCAGGAGAGACAGATCAATCGCAACTTATATCCAGGAATTAAACCAACACATCTGACGCCAGGAGAATCAGATGTGCGCAGATATGGAGGATCTGCAGAAGGCTATGACCAAGATCAAGGAGCTAGTAAAAGAACTCAAGGTTACACGTGAGGACTATATGGAGGAGATCGTCGCTCTAGTAAGACAGAACGGCAACCTAAAGGAGAAGATTGGAGTATTCATGGGAGGTTCAGCACCCAAAAGAGAAGAGGACGAATCCGCTTGCCCGGATAATTATATCATCATCGACGACACCGACTCGGATCCCGACGATAGCGATGATGACTATGTTGATGAAGCTGGAGCGGATATCATGGAATCTTCATCGGAGCAGTTTTTCTAGTTGACCACCATAACAGTAGTAGAATTTCCCCCATTTAAATTAGTTTTAGTCCAAGCACTTTTGTAATGATAGTTAGACCGTTGTATTCCTTTGTTGAATTGATTGGAGTGATATTGTGTGTTTTTGTCTCATGTGCATAAGGGTAGTGTTTTCTCACTAGACCTCATTCTATTCTTAACTCTCGTCTTTTCTTTAAACCCCTCAGATGCCTCTGAGACGCGACCCCGGATTTGTTTTCCCGCTAGAGATCACTTAGTTGATTCATCAGCAGGATGCCTTGATTCAAACATTGGTACAGAACCAAGGCAACAACAACCCACCACCACCACCTGTTGACCATCTGACTCATTTCTTAAGGCTGAATCCGCCGGTGTTTTCCAGTCGCACCGAGCCGATAGTAGCAGATGATTGGCTCCGTAAGATAGGGAGGGAGTTGACCACTGCAGGATGTACAGATGGAGAAAAAGTGAAGTTTGCCGCACATCAGCTTGAAGGACCCGCAGCGGCATGGTGGGAGAATTTTACAGCCACTTACCCTGTAGACACTGTCACATGGGATCAGTTTCAGCAAGCTTTCTGTACTGCCCATGTTTCAGCAGGAGCTATGGCCATGAAGAAGCGTGAGTTTCGCAACTTACGCCAAGGAGGACGAACAGTTGGCCAATATGGGGATGGTTTCAGTAAGCTAGCACGTTATGCCCTAGATGACGTTGCTACGGATGCAGCCAAGCAGGAGAAGTTTCTAGAAGGACTGAATGATGAGCTGAGCATGCAGTTGATGGTAGCCACTTTCAATAACTACCAGGAGTTAGTAGATTGTGCTCTTATGATTGAAGGAAAGCAGCAGCAGATTGACAATCGTAAGAGGAAGTATGGACAGGGGAAGAACAATTCTAGAGCTCAGCAGAAGCTACGCTTTACCCCGAAGCCAGGAGGACAATTTCAGCATACTCACGGAGGTGGTAGCTCGCACAATCATAATTGCACAAAGAATGGAAACGGGAATGGAGGAAGCAATGGACAAAACTGCACCAACCCGTCAACACCAACCAAGGTAGACCTGAGCCACATCACTTGTTTTAAGTGCTGTAAGACGGGGCATTATGCAAATGAATGTCCAGAAGCCCAAAATGGTGATGGCAATGGAAGCTCAGGAAAGAAGCAGAACCCTTTCAACAGAGGACAAGTGAACCACGTTACCGTGGAGGAGGTTGAAGCTCAGCCAGACGCAGTAATAGGTAAGTTTTTGGTTAAGACATTTACTACAGTTGTTCTTTTTGATACTGGTGCATCGCGTTCATACATATCAAGGGGATTTGTGGATAAGTTTAGCCTGCCCACTAGGACTCTTAAGACACCCATGCTAGTAAGTTCACTGGGAGCTGAGTACATGGCCAGTCAAGGATGTTTTCAAGTGCCATTAAGTATAGGAAGGCATGTTTTCCCAACGGATTTAATTATACTGGAATCCCAAGGTTTGGATGCAATTCTTGGTATGGATTGGCTGTCGATGTATGGAGTAAACATCGATTGCGCCAGTAAGACAATTTTGCTTACGACACCAGAAGGAAGAAGAATCAAGTATGTATCACGGCATGAGCCGAGGAGGGCACATGTAAATTCCTTATCAGGAGTTGTACAGGAGCAAGTACCAGTGGTAAGGGATTTCCCCGATGTATTTCCAGAAGAGTTGCCAGGCATGCCACCGGATAGAGACATTGAGTTCCTAATTGAACTACTGCCAGGCACTGGGCCGATGTCCAAGAGACCGTACAGGATGCCAGCCCAAGATTTGGAGGAAATTAAGAAGCAGATTAAGGAGTTGCTGGACAAAGGTTTTATTCACCCAAGTTCTTTGCCTTGGGGATCGCCAGTACTTCTAGTGGAGAAGAAGGATGGATCGTTAAGAATGGTTGTTGATTATCACGGATTGAATGAAGTAACAATCAAGAACAAGTACCCACCACCGATGATCAATGATCTGTTTGATCGGTTGCAAGGAGCTAAGGTGTTTTCCAAGATCGATTTGCGATCAAAGTACCATCAGTTGAAGATTCTAGAGCAGGATATACCTAAGATGGCTTTTACCACCAGGTACGGGCTGTATGAATATACCATTATGTCATTTGGTATGACTAACGCACCTGCCTATTTTATGAACATGATGAACAAAGTGTTTATGGAGTTTTTGGATAAGTTCGTCATGGTGTTTATTGATGATATTTTGGTTTACTCGAAGAATGAAGAGGAACATAAGGAACATTTGTGATTGGTACTGGAGAAGCTCAGAGAACATCAGTTATATGCCAAGTTCAGCATATGTGAGTTTTGGTTAAATGAAGTTGGATTTCTCGGACATGTTATATCCGGAGAAGGTATAGTAGTGGACCCCACTAAAGTTGCCACTGTGACAAACTGGGAAGCACCAACAACAGTTGGAGAGATCAGGAGTTTTCTTGGACTAGCAGGATACTACCGGAGATTTATTGAGAACTTCTCGAAGATTGCGAAGCCTATGACAGAATTGTTGAAGAAGGATACCAAGTTCATATGGACTGAGGAGTATGAAGCTAGTTTCCAAGAGTTGAAGAAACATTTGGTTACCTCACCAGTGTTAATTCTGCCAGATCAGACCAAGGATTATGAAGTGTATTGCGATGCTTCACGTCAAGGACTTGGAGCAGTACTTATGCAGGAGGGAAGAGTTGTTTCGTATGCTTCACGATAGCTTAAGCCTCATGAGTTGAATTATGCTACTCATGATTTGGAGTTAGCAGCCGTAGTGCATGCATTGAAAACGTGGAGACATTTCCTCATTGGAAACCATTGTGAGGTGTATACGGATCACAAGAGTTTGAAATACATTTTCACGCAGAAGGAATTAAACCTCAGACAAAGGAGATGGTTGGAGCTCATTAAGGATTATGATATGAGATTGCATTACCATCCCAGAAGGGCTAACGTCATAGCAGACGCATTGAGCCGTAAGAGCCATGTCAACACACTAATGACGGGAGAAATACCAAAGGAGTTAGCCGAGGATATTCATGAGCTAAGTTTGGAAATAGTTCCGAGAGGCTATGTAGCAGCATTGGAGATTCAGTCTACTTTGATGGATAAAATCAGAGAAGCCCAAAAGACAGACAAGCAAGTTGCTTCTATAAAGGAGAAAATGAGCGAAGGGAAGGCTAAGGGATTTCGTGAGGATGAGCACGATACCCTATGGTTTGAAGACCGTGTTTAGGTACCCAACGACCCGGAGATCAGGAAGTTGATTCTGCAAGTGGCACATTATTCACCATATTCGATTCACCCAGGAAATACCAAGATGTATTTGGATTTGAAGAATACTTTCTGGTGGACCGGAATGAAGAACGATATTGCAGAGTATGTAGCAGTTTGTGATGTATGTCAGAGGGTGAAGGCAGAACATGAGAAGCCAGCAGGATTGTTACACCCATTGACGATACCCGAATGGAAGTGGGATAAACTAGGCATGGATTTCATCACGGGATTGCCCAGGACTCGTTCAGGCTATGACTCGATTTGGGTTGTAGACGATCGTTTGACGAAGGTAGCTCATTTCATTCCAGTAAAGACTACCTACAGCAGTGCCAAATTAGCTAAGATATACATGACCAAGATTGTATGTTTACATGGAGTTCCGAGGAGTATCGTATCAGATAGAGGAACCCAATTCACCTCAAAGTTCTGGAAGCGGTTGCACGAAACATTGGGAACCAGGCTGGAGTTTAGCACAACTTTTCATCCACAGACAGATGGACAGACCGAGAGAGTCAATCAGATTCTGGAGGATATGCTTAGAGCTTGTGCCTTGGATTACGGATCAAGTTGGGATGACAACTTGCCATATGCGGAGCTTTCCTACAACAACAGTTATCAATCTAGTTTGAAAATGGCCCCTTTCGAAGCCTTGTACGGAAGGAGGTGCAGGACCTCGTTGTTGTGGGATGAAGTTGGAGGCCGCCAGTTCTTTGGACCGGATTTGATTAAGGAGTCTGAACGGAAAGTAAAGTTAATTCGCGATAGGCTCAAGGTAGCCCAGTCAAGGCAGAAGAGCTATGCGGATTCAAAACGCAAGGAGATAGAATACGAAGTCGGAGACAGAGTTTATCTTTGAGTATCTCCACTTCGAGGAGTAAAGCATTTTGGAGTTAAAGGAAAGCTAGCGCCCCGATTTGTAGGACCATATCGTGTGTTGGAACGTATGGGAGAAGTGGGCTACAAGTTGGAATTACCTGAGGGATTGTCAGGTGTTCACGATGTGTTCCATGTTTCTCAGTTGAAGAAGTGTCACGCAGAGATGGCTGATATACCACTGAGAGATACAGTGCCACTGGAAGCGATTCAGTTGAATGACGATTTGACCTATGAAGAGAAACCAGTTAAGTTTTTGGAATGTGCCAGCCGAGTCACCCGCAGCAAGGTTATTAAGTTTTGCAAAGTTTAGTGGAGCCACCACACCGAGGAAGAAGCCACCTGGGAGCGAGAGGAAGATCTGCTCAAGGCCCACCCTCACCTATTTGCTAGCCAACCCGAATCTCGAGGGCGAGATTCATCTTAAGGGGGGTAGGTTTGTAACATCCCAAATTTTCAATTTGGAATGTTATACTTAGATCATCATTGCATATCATATTTTGTTGCATTGTTGGCTCGATCCTAGAAATTCTACGCAACTCAAGGACCCACACAGAGAGTTGGGAATTTCATTATTTTCATATTTGAGTTTTCTCAAATTTTAAAAATAGGATCATTTGATTTTATTTATTTTATCTTCAATTATTTCTACTATCAAAATTTGAGAGAGGGAATAAAATGACTTTCCCAAAATAAAGAAATAATGAAGATTTAATAAAAAAATCAAATAAGATTTTATTTTGGAGTTTTTCGCCTTTTATTTGAATTTAGGAAAAAATGCGCGTTTTTCAAAATTGCATTTAGGCCCCAAATAAATGTTCATCTTGTCCGGCTTGATTTTAGAAGCCGGGGAAAATTTATTTCGGGATTTTTGGAGTCCATTTAGTATTTCTCTCGTTTGATTTTCTGCGTTTTATTATTTAAAAAAACGCAATCGACCTACGGGCCGTGTCCGTCTAGGACTCCTGGCCCGCGGGGCTTTATAAGCCGGGGGGAGCCAGCCCGAGGCCCAGCCGCCGCCCCCCCCCAAACCCTAGCGCCCCAGCCCCGCGCCGCTGCCGCCAGCGGCCGCC